>NC_061094.1:57966465-57981465 GCF_015104395.2 Macrobrachium nipponense | reverse complement strand
ATATTATATATATAATTTATATATTATAATAATTATATATATATTATATATATTATATAATATTATATATCTATATTATATCTATCTATATATATATATATATATATTATATATATAATGTATATATATATATATATATATATATATATATATATAGATAGATATATATAGATATATATCTTTTTTTAATAATATATATATATATAATATATATATAATAATAATATATATATATATATATTTATTATTATAATAGATAGATATATAGATATTATATCTATATCTATATATAAATATATATTATATAGATATATATATATAAATATGATATATATATATATATATATATATAAAATTTTATATATATATATATATATATATATATATATATATATATATATATATATATTATATATATATATATATATGAAGTACAATCTAACCATATATTTTAAGTGGAATTTGGTGGAAGGGGCTACGCAACCAGTTCCTACCATCGACTTTTAAACTGGCAATACGACCTGACACTGAGGGAAATTGACAAAAAAAAAAAAAAATTATTTCAGGGACTGTTAATCAGCCTAATGACAGTCTGGATCTCGAGGCGATGTCATCACTATGATGAAATTTGTTATTTGCGCCTTTGAGTTGGAAAGTAGTGATCTAAAAAAAGAAAAAATAAATTACAAAAGGATCTATGGAATAAAAACGTCAGCTTCAAACACGGATCTCAGTTACAGATTCTCGTCAATGATTCTTGGACGTTAGGGATAAAAGGAATGTATATAAAAAATAGATAAAAAATAAAAATATAAAATAAAAAAAAAGGAAAAGACACTCTCTCGCTCCAGAAATTCCTTCTCGAGAACCAACGTTGGCTGATGAGAACTGGCCTCTTTCGGTTTGAAGGGAACTTTTTATGATTTGAGACCTCTAAGAAGTCGAAGGGAGGGAGGACGGGAGGGAGAGAGGACGGGAGGGAGGGAGGTAGTGAGGGAGGGGGGTAGAGGGAGGTAGAGGGAATTGGGGTGGCAGATTAGTCCATTTAGGCTTCGAAAAACTCAATGATGTCGCAAGTCTCTCTCTCTCTCTCTCTCTCTCTCTCTCTCTCTCTCTCTCTCTCTCCTGAGCTCAAAAGGAAGAAGAAGAAGAAGGAGGAGGAGAAGAAAAGAAGACGACGACGATACTCTGATCAGGATGACATCACGTAAAAAAGGAGGGAATGAAAGTAAACTTTCTCCTTTTCCTGTAGAAAGGATTCCCATTGGGGGCCTTTTTTTTTTTGTGGGTCTTTTTGTGCTTACCCACGGAGTCGGGGAGAGGGTAATTTTCATTTGGGATCTTCAGATGGGTGTAAGTGTATATATATATATATATATATATATATATATATATATATATATATATATATATATATATATATATATATGTAAGTGATTACAAAATAAAAATATGGAATGTTATTCCATATATATAAAAGACTAAAACTAAAGAGGTCAACCAGATTGCTTGCAGGAATGTGATCAGACCAGAGACGATAAAGTATGTAGGCTAAGATGACATGCCGTCATCTGTGGTCATTCATTTGTTTTGAAACATTAGTCCAAGCTCCCTGCTTGAGACAACTACCGCGACCTATAATTCAAATGGCCTACGTGATTAGTAATGTGTCTCATTTTGTATGTATGTTCATATGTTTGAGCTACTTTCTGCTTCCTTTATGACTTGTAACCGAGATGGTGAACAGAACAGAATTAGCCATCATCATTGGCAGAAGCGATCAAGCCATCGTCATTAGAAGACCTGTACAATCCTACCTGATCTTCACCATGTAATCTCAGAGAATATAAAGTATTTTTTATACTTCTTGTTTGCTTACCTAGCAACCTCACATCAACATGCCAGAATCCATCCATGAGTTTAACACATCGTCGTCATAACCAAAGAATATCATACCGACTTCGTAAGTGATCTACAAACCCCAAGACACTCCAATGAGTATGGAAGTGCATAACCAACCGACTTAGAGTAAGATTATCGCAAGTCTAACATTACCTCATTGGGCGCCTTATTATACAAGGCAACAGCCCTAATATTGGTGGCAAACTACCAGAAGAACTCTACAACGTCTTCCGAAGAAAAATCAGAATAATGAATAATGTATCGCATCAGATGTCAACGACGACGAAAGCAAAAGATTCTTCAAGCAACTTAGTATCATCGTTTAGTGAGCGACTTCAGAAAACAACAAGAACTCTTCAACGTCTTCCGAAGTATAACGAATTATGTATCATATCAGAAGTCAACGACGACGAAAGCAACAGATTCTTCAAGCAACTTAGTATCATCGTTTAGTGAGCGACTTCAGAAAACAACAAGAACTCTTCAACGTCTTCCGAAGAATAACGAATAAATGTATCATCAGAAGTCAACGACGACGAAAGCAACAGATTCTTCAAGCAACTTAGTATCATCGTTTAGTGAGCGTTTCCACCACTTCAAGAAATAAACCGAACGTGTCTTCAGCATCAGATCGTCAAAGACTCGAATCATCCAAACAACGCGCACGGGAGAAACTCAAGCCAAACCAGGTCATCCGCTAAACAGAAGGCGGGCCAAGGCCAGTGTGTCGTATCGGAAACACCGGACTTCCACAAAAGCAAGCTAAGTACAACCTTTTTATTCATTTGGAGTGACTTTGAGTGTTTCCTTTGCAGGTCGAATTTCGTTATTCCTGTGGCTGAAGTTACGAGACATTCTTAATCTTACTTTTTTACAGAAATTATCTACATCATTGGGATTTCGCTACTGCGAGTTTTTATCTTTGAGTTTCTGTTTCCAGAAGTTCTCCTGAAATATCATAATCATATACTGTGTTAATTTTATCATTTTGGGTGATAATTAATCTTTACGTAACAAATCATATTAAACAGTGAATATGCGTTTACGCAGTGGACGTCTGTATTTATACAGATGCATGGATAGGGTCGTTAGGCACCGTAGTGATAAGAAAACACACAAAAACAAGTGGAACACCGTACAAATCTAGATAAATTAGAGGTAACACTATTTCGGGTCAGGACAATAAAATGCTCCTGTGCAAGGTCCCGATCGCAGTTTTAGCCTTGAGTTTTTTGAGTTATATGCATAAAATATCAAACCTCAATGACTCAACTTAACTTTAAAAATACGGCTGGATTGCAAGGAATAACATGTCTGTAAAAGACTTTCATTAGGCTAAATGCGCTGACCAGGATCCCTCACTATTTCAAATTTTAGCAAAGAATGAAGTAAACAACAGCAAGTACAAACAGTTAATATTGAACGCAGTAGAGATAACTTTTTTTAATAGTAATCGCTCAATTCTGGATAGTTCAAGTCATTCATACGTTCGTTGCTTTATAAACTAACAGCAACATAATGCTAAAACACACAATATGTTGCCGATGGTAATAAAGAGAAGAATCCTAATTATTACAAAAAGAAATAGGTAAACAGTAGCCCTTTCAGAAACAAACAAATCGCTTAAGCAAACTTGTTTACTGTGTCATCTAGTCAAGCGATCAGGGTCAGTTAAATCTGCCGAGTGTTCAAAGCATTTGCACATTCCACATAAGCGACTTCAGTGGAGAGGAAAAACGATGTTGGATCATTTATGCCATACCTTTTTTTTTATGCCAATACCTTTTTAATTTAAAAAGGAATTTTCCTATGAATATTATAAGTAGTGGTGGATTAAGCCCGACTGTACACGCCACAAAAATTAGAATATCTTGTTTTATTCCTTTAGTACACATAATATCCTGTATTTACGGACTCACCGTCTGTTGTTCGAACTTCCCTATTGAGAAGTCCGGATAAGCGAGCTCTTACAGATACCTCTATAGTTATAAAAAACATTGATCTGTATCTAGCGTAATTGTAAGATATCCATCTAGGGGTATACAAAATATTATCTTACCTCCTGCAAAATAAGGCGTGTTTATCAAAGGAAAATTCTATAAACCTTCAAACATATTAAAATCCGTTTTGAACAAAAAAGAGACAGTTAATCAAATAATAACTTATATAGAAGAACCAATTTGTCTCATAAATCGTGATATTGTTCAATGACCCAACAGAATTCTCCCACAACCGCAGTCGCAGTTTGCACGCAAAATCTCGAGACGCATGCACCCTCGAATGTCTTAGTGCATGTAAAAAGACTTTGCTGGGATCTGAAATTTTAATCCTTCCCGACACTCTGAAATATAACGATTTCCGCGAACAAAGCCCTAGACACGGTTGACTCGCAGCAACAAGTTAATCTAGTAATCCACAAAACCTATACATATAAATATCACATATTTTTTTATTGTTGCTAATTTTTAATCACGCCCAATCAGTCGTAGATGAATCTCTCTTATACTCTATCTAAAGTAATATCCGTAAAGTCATTCAAGCAGAGGTGATTCAGCAGAAATTTTTTTTTTTTTATCTTTTACCTGAATACCAGGAAGTTTTTCCACTAGCGAGTGATCTCTGGGAGAAAAACGGATGTCATTGAAAACAAAATACGGTCTAAGAACAAACATAAAGCTATATGTGTACCTTCGTATAGACTCCCAATGAAATTTCAAAATAGAGATAAATGACGAAGTTGGAAAATGTTAGTAATAGGAGTCATTAGGAAATCAAATAGCCCATATAATTTTTCCCTCAAACGTCAGAATAATTTTTTTTTTTCTCCAACTTGGACTTATTTAAAGGCTTTTACCAGATATCATTACCTAAGTGATTGTACCTCATACACCGTTTTCAGCACACTCAGGGGACATTATAAATTTTTACGTATGCCTCCAGATTACGTTGCGCCCCAATTACAATATAGTGTTTGGAGACTTTAAGGGGATACCCAACATGCCTATTGGTTGGTCTTGTAATCTTTTCTAATACCTTAGAAGTACATTCACATAAACTAGCGCTAGTGCTACAGAGACAAAGACAAATAATCTCAGAGTAAAATATCTAAATGTGAGTTTTAAAAAACCGAACATGTTTATTTACGTTTTATGTGTCTAGTCAAGGTCTTAAAGTAGTCCATGGTAAGGTGTCGGCTATTCATAACTTCCGGTACCTATTAACATAAAAAGGGGATACAGCACTTTTGCGCTGTAGTGTGTATTACAATCGTATGTAAATATGTAACTCTTCAATCATGACAGCTCCTTTAACAGATCTTATGGTCTAAAAAGCATCAACAGGCGTTCGATATCTTAAAAGCAGAATAATGCAGCTCACCTAACTTAAAAAATCCCTGATTTAAATAAGGAATTTTTTTTTATTGCAACAGACGCCTCAGACCAAGGGGTGAGAGGGGTACTACTTCAGCAATATGATAAACAGTTCTTCCCTAAAGCTTTTTATTCACATAAACTAAAGCCCTCTGAAAGTAAATCTGCAGTAATAGGCAAGGAAGGACTAGGTATCGTTAACTCACTAGTACATTTCAAGTTCATAATCTAGGGCTATCCTCTTAAAATCCTTACTGACCATAAGTCACTTACCGAGTTTTTCAAAGGCTTTAATCACAGTGCCAAACGAACTCGTTGGCATATGATCATTCAGGTCTTTGGAGCCAAGTTAAGGTATCTACCTGGGAAAGTAATTATCATAGCTGACGCAATATCCCGCAATCCTGCACCATACTGCAAAGAACCATTAATTGGACTAAAAGATATAGAACCATCCATGCCTATTGTTAAAACCGTATCTAAACAAGAAAATTCCTTAACCCAAGAAATCGCGAGCATTGAATATCTGGGTTGGAGCGCAGAACTGTTACAAACTGAACAAAGCAAGAGTCAACAGCAATAAGCAAAACAATAAACACTTCGAACGGAAACAAGGTCAGCAGCTAAGCAAAACAATAAACACTTCGAACGGAAACAAGGGTCAGCAGCTAAGCAAAACAATAAACACTTCGAACGGAAACAGGGTCAGCAGCTAAGCAAAACAATAAACACTTCGAACGGAAACCCTAAAGCAAAAGTATATTTAAAGTATGTGTATCAGAATTAGGTAATCAAATGTAATATTATATGTAGGTCCGTGACGAGGAAAACCCGAAGAACATAGCAGGTGACTAATGACCAGGTAGTAGTAGTAATCTCTTTCATACCAATCGTCCTAAACTGGTTACATTCCGTCATCCAGGGTTCTCTATTATGTCACAGAAAGCCAAATCACTGTTTTACTGGCCTACAATGCTTACAGATATAAAAAGCACATAACTAATTGTAACACGTGTCATGAAAACAAGGGACACACTAAGACCTGTCAGTTTAGGGGCCTATCCTGTGCCAATCAATCCTTGAAAGAATATACGTGAGTAATTAACAGAATTACGAGTCTGACAGAGGAAATAAACACTTCTTAGTGTTAATAGTTCCTTGACACATTATATAGAATTACTAGCACTAAAAACAAACACCGCAATTGAGTGAGCTAGGAATATTTATGAGTGCTAAATCAGTAAACATGGAATTCATCACATGATAATCTGACTCGGGTGGTGTAAATCAATAGTAATCTCCTTAACTCGTTGTGTGAATTCCTTTCCATTAAGAAAACCAATACTATATTTTATCACCCAGAGTCAATAGGTTTTGGTAGAACGGATAAATAAAAAAAAAGTGTCAATGTCTGACAAGTTACAATCGTGATATTGATCCGAACTGGATTTATAGCGGTTCTCGCGGTTTTAAATACCTTTATCATTCATATCTTGTATCTATAGAAATGATACCGCAAGTAGTCTTATACGGTACACCGCTAGGACACTTTTTCCACATATTCAAGACCAACCATTCAATTTATCATATATATATATATATATAAATAAATATAAAAAATAAAATAAATATGGATACAAGTGGAGTCGATATAATACACTCCGTAAGAAGTCAGAAGGGTTACAAATTATAAAAAAAAAGGAATCACGATAAAAATCCAAATAAGCAAAACGTAACCATAAGGTTTAAATTAAATTCCAATATATGCGTAAAGATTTGAACTCTACTTAAAACGCTTTAGTAATGACAAATAAGCTAAAAGTTCAAACACATATCAAAACCTACTGACATATTGTCTGTCCCGGTGATTTATATTCGTAGTCAATGAAAAAAAAAAATAAATAAATAAATAAAATAAAATAAAATAAAAGAGATTTTAAAGTCAGGAAGTCTAGAAGTGAGAATGTATATCTATGCGAATAATCTTATACAGGGCAAATAGTATATATAAAATTTGTATGGAAACCCTTTTCATTAGTTTGAATAAGGAATATCTAATTTAACATAATTACATTTATTTACAATCATGCAGATTTCAAATATGAAACTAATATATTGTTCAATTTTGGTACTGTTTTTTTTTTCAGACATTCTTCTCATGTGGATGGAGTATTGAAACAAAAAAAATATCATTTGAAAATACTAAAGTCGTATCTTTTACAGCAAGTAACGTAACTCTTAAGCTGGTGACGACGTCATCAGTCTAGAAGGTGGCTGGCGCGTTTGCCGCCGATTCAGCATTGTTCCTTTTAACCTTAATAAACCGCTTGCAAAGCAAGTTGGCTGGAGAGAGGAATGCTTAGCTCATGAACTTCACATGTGGTTCATAGGTCATGATGACATACATAGCCATAACCTATTCTTATCCACATTGCAATGCAAGCTTGGTTAAGGAATCGCAATCGTTTTGAAATTAATAAACAAAATAAGCAAACAGAATTTCTATAACATCAAAATGAACTAATTTTTTCTGAACCTCATAGACAATTAGAGTCAATAATTCAGCTTATGACATTGGTAAACGGGTATTTAGAAGTATCAAGTCATGTATATGAAATATTTACTTGCAACATTAGTCTATTACAATTCAAGTAAATCACATTCATGGGAAAATGTCACATTTTCTTGAAAAACCCAGTTTATATAGAAATTAGTTACATAGTGGGTTCTTTCGTTGCATCTCCTGCCTATTAATAAAATTTTAAAGATTAACCTCAGAGGATTTGCGCAAGAAATTTGAATATGAAACTTTTGTTAGGGGCACATAGGATCGGATTTTATCACAGCTTAATTTCAGTTAGCATAGAGAAATACAGAATCATGATTAATATTCTCTTTGACTCTTATGTTGCCTGGCAATCTTACAAATAGCTCCGTTTTCCCTTCTTTTGTCTAGTAACTTATTACCAGTAATATAGAATTTTCTTTGGGATTCGTATTGATATCTGTTTATTTTTTATAATTATGGATATTTTTACAGTCATCATAGACCTGGATAGGTTCACTCATTGTTAATGCCATGGATAAAAAAGTTTGTACAGCTGACTCTTTTGAATTCCATAAAATATCAGCGAATTCATGTGGGTTAAGTCTGGTGCTTAATGGCTTTCTCCCGTCCGTATTTGATGTTGTCTGAATTTACTTTGCCCTTGTGACAAGTATAATTTCACTTGCAGGCTGATTAATGGAAAAAAAAAAAAAAATCGTTCGTCGCTGCGGACGACTGCAGTCAAGTAACAACCGCCTACAATGTGAAAGGAATAAGCACCATCATAAGTGAACAAGCTTATTTCATGGACTTCTTCGACCGACACCCGTATCCCGTCGTTAATCTTGTTTTAATGCGGAATGCTCCGGCGGCTGTTGGAAATCGACTACAAAAGGGACATACTTCCGACAATTACGACCAGAAGGATATTCAACTCTACGTTGCTGGCGAAGGACTCGTGCTGGGGATTATTTTATTTATCGCGAACGTATTCGTGTGGCTTAGGATGCAGAGAACAATTATGAGGCCGAAATAGAACGTTGGACCCCGCCAGGCAATTTTCCCCTTGTTTTAACCATTTGGAATTGGCCATTTCATTTGGCTATAAGTGGTTGTCTGGAACTGTGTAATGGACGAAAAGTTGTTCGAACGCTAGTTAAATGTGTAGTAGTATAACCTCGGTCATGTATCCTATATATAAAGTATCATGTATCCTATATATATAAAGTATCATGTATCCTATATATAAATGATCATAAATAACAGAGTCGAAATATATCTTTGCGTGTACACATTAGGAATCTATTTAGAGTGCACATATATTAATCATAATTATATGAATCCATATACTGTTAAAAAGGATGGCAGAATTAAGCGAGTTGATTTTATATATTGTTTTTCTATTTTCCTTACAGTTCGCTTCTCAGGCTCAGCAATGTTTCTGAGTAACTGGCCAATATTCATATTGGGAATTTTCAAAAATTATAAATGCTGAATGAATCTTTTATTAGAACAAGATATCAGGTCCAGGTCAAGCAGGGGTCGTCGTCAGTGCTGGTATTATTCCATAGGCGTAGTTCAGTTACAATATATAAAATCAACTCGCTTAATTCTGCCATCATTTTTAACAGCATTTGCCTAAAAGAGGGTCTTCTACCAAAATGAATCCATATGCATATGTATAAATAAATCAGGTAGCCTATAATCAATGTTACCTTTTATCTTACCAATAACTGCAGATATATAACAGTAGCATAAAAATTAATGAATCAATCAGCATAAACATTAATAATTTTTATTAATTCATATATGAAATTTTTATCAGTTAAAATATGATTTTTATCATGTTAATCTTTATTCTATGCGATTATCAGAGTACATTAGTATTTTCTGTAGCATATGTATCTTAAAGATATGAAGTAAAAACTGTATCAGTATATATCACGTGATCATTATTATTTACGAATATCATCATCATATGCATATTATGTTTTATATCTTATTACTTGAATCTGTATTTGTGTACACCATGATTTTTTTTTTTACTTATAAGTATTTTCTATATATCTATATATATTCACATAGTGTCTGTATCACACTCCTATAAGTCAAATGCAAGTCAAGCTTGAGTAATATTCAGTGGTTGGTTTTGGTAGCTGACCGAGCTTTTATGTAAGTGATTACATAATAAAAATATGGAATGTTATTCCATATAATATAAAAGACTAAAACTAAAGAGGTCAACCAGATTGCTTGCAGGAATGTGATCAGACCAGAGACGATAAAGTATGTAGGCTAAGATGACATGCCGTCATCTGTAGTCATTCATTTGTTTTGAAACATTAGTCCAAGCTCCCTGCTTGAGACAACTACCGCGACCTATAATTCAAACAGCCTACGTGATTAGTAATGTGTCTCATTTTGTATGTATGTTCATATGTTTGAGCTACTTTCTGCTTCCTTTATGACTTGTAACCGAGATGGTGAACAGAACAGAATTAGCCATCATCATTGGCAGAAGCGATCAAGCCATCGTCATTAGAAGAGCTGTACAATCCTACCTGATCTTCACCATGTAATCTCAGAGAATATAAGTATTTTTTATACTTCGTGTTTTCTACTAGAACCTCACATCATTGCCGGATCATCATGAGTTTAACACATCGTCGTCATAACCAAAGAATATCATACCAACTTCGTAAGTGATCTACAAACCCCAAAACACTCCAATGAGTATGGAAGTGCATAACCAACCGACTTAGCGTAAGATTATCGCAAGTCTACCATTACCTCATAGGGCGCCTTATTATACAAGGCAACAGCCCTAATATATATATATATATATATATATATATATATATATATATATATATATATATATATATATATATATATATATATATATATATATATATATATATATATATATATATATATAGGTAAAAAGGAGGAATGTGTAGACTTATCATTTTTACCTTCCCATGGAGACAGAGTCCGAGCGACAGCTTAAGAAAGCTGATAACTCTTTTCTGGGATGGTGTGACATTAATATGCTTACAAAGCAGATCAATGGTCGTCCTGCAGGTATGTGAGTTCGAGAAGGTGACTTTGAAACCAGTTGAAAGTAGTTTCTGGGTGTGGATGAAGGGCGTGAGTTTGTCTGTACTTGTGCGCCTCTTTCGTTCTTAACGGGGTAACTAGGCAGAACAGAGGAGACGGCTGCCTTGGGGAGAAAGAGCCTGGATGGCTCTACAATGTGTTTTTGTTTAAGTGTGTGATTTTCCAAGATGTAATGGGTAAGAACCAATGTGCTTTAGCCAATGATGTGGCTTACTGTTTTTGACATTTTGTAAAGATGTTCTATTTCATTTAATCTTTCGACTTTGTCTTTATAATTGTGTGTGCTCACTAGTGTGTTCTCCTGTCTTTTTAACGGGCGGATCTAGTGGAGGGGACTAAGTGTCCTAGTGAGGGGACTATATTTTGGAGAAGAGATAATTGGTGTTTGACTACTACTGATTAAAGACTATTATTTCATGGGGGGGGGGGGGGGTATGGGGGGGGGGGGGGTTATCTGAGTTAATTGAACTGTGAGTTATCATTCTATTAATTATCCTGTAAGAACCTGAATTATTCAATTAGTACTTTGCTTTGAATAAACGTATATTTTTGTAGTTCTGACTCTGATTTGGTGACCTTAGATAATGGAGTGGAGAGAGAGAGAGAGAGGGAGAGAGAGAGAGAGAGAGAGAGAGAGAGAGAGAGAGAGAGAGAGAGGGCTATTACCGATGCCTGAGGGAGAGAGAGAGAGAGAGCGGGGGGACAAAGTGTTACCAGTTCGCCTTCCACTATGGCTAAACGCGTAACAAATATGAAAATAGCGGGGGCGACGCTCCCATTGTTAATAGTGGTGGCAAGCAGTGGTCGAATGAAAAAGCCTTTTGTGTGAATGTGTTGTATTTCAGTTGATAGCTTATGGGGGTTGAGGTGTGTCCATCCGTGGGTATGGTACTGGGCCAGAGAGATTCTACTAGAGCCATCAAATTTGCCCATGGTGATGCCTTGAGGGAGCTGGTCAGTCAGTTAGAACTGAGAGTCTGTGAATGCAGTTCCCGGGATGTCTGCGTGTGTGTGTATTTGCATGTTACTGTGCGTTCGGTTTATCGGTCGGGTTTTCTTTCATTGTGAAGGGGTAAGTGTTACGGTGTGTGTTTTTTGAGTCCTGGGGGGGTTTTTTGAATCATTTTGTGAGTTATGGGATTGGTTTGGGATACCACATTTTTTTTCCCCCATAGGAGTAGAGAGTGATGTGTTTCTTTATCGGCACATATCCGAAGAGACGCATTCGTCTTTGTTTAATACATACGTGTGTATTTGAATGGTTTTCATACATGCGAAACTGTCACTTGAATTGCATTCGTGGCTTGGAGACAGAGAGCGCCCACTTGTTCTTACACGCTCAGCGTAATTTTTGCTGAAACGACCCAGAGGGGTATTGCAAGGGGAAGGCGAGTAGTGGTCTGCCTCGGGGGGCATTGCTTGACCGGGAGGGTGAAGCTCTCTTTTTTTTTTTTTAGTGTGGGGTGAACTTTCTGCTTTTTTTTCCTTTGTGTTCGGGGTCATTGGTGGGGACGAGTTTGCCCTTGGAATCTGGAAATTTCAAATGCCAAAGGACACCAGCTGATAACGATTGGTTGATGATGTGACATGCCTGTAGGGTTTTTTTTAGAAAGAATTTTTCTTTCTCTTGAGTGAAGAGAAAATGGGATGTGGTGTAAGTTTTTCTCCTTATGCTATGGAAGGCATAATTATAAATGGGGACACAGTGATTATTTTTTTTTAATGGAGATTTGATTGGTGTTGGGGAGATTACTTTAAAATGGTGCTGAGTGGTGATGACTGATGTTGTCAATTGGTGATGCCATTGGTGAATGGTGATGCCCTGTGGTGCTGACTGATGATGATATTCTGACTGATGTTGTCAGGTGGTGTCGCCATTGGTGGTGGATGGGTGCCTCGTGTTGTATTTGGTGTATACTGGGGAAGTGGTGTTGATTTTGGGTGTGGCAATATGATAAATACTGGGGAATGGCAATATTAATGCCCTTACTTGAGATATTTGCAGGAGAATTATTACTATAGTTTATCATTATTTGAGATATTTCATGGGAGATTATTTTATAATTATCACAGATAATTATATTACGGGAAAATTATTACAATGAATTATGGGAGAAGTTTTGTGAATAATTATTTATTGAGTTTCTGTGACTTTGGAGAATATATCAGTAGTTCATGGGTGATGAATCTGGCTGAATTTTGGTGAATTGTGCTGAATTTTGCTGAAGTTTTGGTGAATTTTGTGCTGAGTTTTTGGTGAATGGGCAAACATTAACATTGGTGATGTTTTTTATACTAATATTGGTGATTTTTTTTTTATTATCTACAAACATGGGTGTTGTCAATGCTCATCAATGTTGATGGTGTTTTTTTTTTGTGGATTTGGGAGGAACTAACGACACATTTTTCTTCTTCTTTTTTATGAGTTCAGCAGATAATTGCTTGACACCTATGTAGTCACGGGGGATAGTTAATAGAGCCGTTGATTTTTCTTTTTTCCTTTTTTGGAAGTTAGCCATCGCTGACACAAGTTTTTTTTATCATGGGTGAATTTGAATTTATTTTTTCTCTCCAGTTTGTGAGAATTCTTTAATATCTCAGTTCGTGACTTGGAGTCATTGTTCGGGAACGTGTTTATAATTTCAGCTGTTTGATGCTGCAGAGAGATTTATGGGAGAATTTTTGCATTTTTTTTAATGCATACGAAATGGCACTACATTTTTTTTTTCTTTCTGGGTATTTGTGTTCCAGAAGTTGTGGGTTTCTTGTACAATACCTTTGTTGTATTTGTGACAATTTTGCCAGAGATAGGAAACTTGGCTAAGTTTCTAGTGGCCTATGCCGTAGTGCATATGGAGAAGTCTTTACTTAGACACTTTGCATTTGGAGTTTTGTTATAATGAGTTGTGGCACATTGGTGATTTTTTCTAGAACTTCCTGGGCAATTTTTATTTGCCGAGTTTTTGCCCTTTTTCAGCAGTTATGCTAAACAGAGAGTTTATAGTTTTTGACTATAACATTGAGTTATTTTCCTGGAGAATTGGAGATATCATTTGAGATATATAATATTTTGGAGGTATAATATTTTGGCCATTTGATATTTTTTATATATATTTTTTTTTGGAAATATTCCACAGTTTAGGCCTATGGTGCTGAGAGCTATGTTTAGTTCAATTATTTTGCAGCCATTTTTGTTGTAAATGGAGACACCTTTTTGAGGAGATATGTGGCAATATTTCTTGAGTGTGTCAGCTAGGTGCTTTGAGTGCATTTTTTTGGAGGTGGAGTTTCATTTTTGATTATCCTGCTTGGGTATATAATATTTTTTGGAAACTTGTTTTATTAACATGTGGTTATTGGTGAAATAAGAGGGAATATGGTGTGGTGTGGTTATTCATTAAATGGAGGAAATATTTTTATCACCAGAGTGGTGTTATATAATATATGGAGATGGCATTAATCTTTGGGGGGTGGCTTTCTTTTTTTTTGTGGTTATGATTTTTTTTAGTTGAATTTCTGGGAGTTTTTCGAACCAAGAGAAGAGTTCTGTTTCTTTTTGGTTTCGTGACTAATTGGAAGCGAGTGGCATTACTGCGTTGTGGTCCTATGGAGATGTTATTTTTGGTGGCATATAATTGCTGAATTCTGCGTTTACCATAGTTTTTTATCCCGGATAGGTGATAATTTTTTTTTATATAATTGGGCAGTATCATGTGAGAGTTATGTCTTTGAGACAATTTTTGAGCATCTTAGTCATATCCTGGAGATAATTTTGTGAAATGTGCTTACTTGGTGTCAGTATAGAACTTTTTTTTGAGAATCATGGGTTTCTGAAGTTGGAAGTCTGACTAGACATTTTTATGCTGCAGTTCGAGCACCTGACGTGTCCGCAGGTGGATTTTTGCTGAAAATGCTTTGATGAGTCCGGTTGCTGACTCTTTTCCTCTAGTGGTGATTGCTCAGAGTTTTTGCAATATCTGGAAATGTTGACCATAGCATTTCATGAAAGTGC
This sequence comes from Macrobrachium nipponense, assembly GCF_015104395.2. Taxonomy (NCBI): domain Eukaryota; kingdom Metazoa; phylum Arthropoda; class Malacostraca; order Decapoda; family Palaemonidae; genus Macrobrachium; species Macrobrachium nipponense. The sequence continues at coordinate 57,966,512 of NC_061094.1, read as the reverse complement.
ACGTGTAAGGGATTGCTTTCTGGCCGTGTCCGATAGATGAAAAGTTG
>NC_061094.1:57941465-57961465 GCF_015104395.2 Macrobrachium nipponense | reverse complement strand
TTTTGCGCTTTCGGGTGATACATCATTTTTTTCCGGATCCATAAACATAGATTTTGGAAAAGTGATCTAGTATCTGTAAAGAGATAATTTCTATTACTACCCTAAAGCAATTCTCCACGTATTTTAAAAGTTTACTTACATTTTTATGAAATTTTATCTATTTATTTATAAATTTGTTCGTTTTTTTTTTTTCAATAAGTGATCTCTATCTATATCTTCCAGTAACTACTGTTAGTGATGGCATGCGTTCTCCTTTACGTCTCATGATAAAGATAGATGGGATATGAATCCAAAAGAAGAAAAGAAAATCTCCCCTTTCCGGGCTCGAACCTATACTTCCATGGTTGAAAAAGCATTATTCCTAACTCATCAAGATATATATATAAGCAAGGTTGACACTAACCCATTGCGGTACGAAATGCCTCTGTGATCATATACTTTGGGATGACGTTGCCAGCCTTATAATCTTTCTTAATCTTGGTTGCTACCCAACGTATTCGACAAATTACCAGGCATAGAATACACTGCACATACCGCCAGTGCCATAACTAGACTGAACAAGCCCTCAGTCTTTCTTGAACCCCTGTGTTCTTTAGGGAAAGATTATACAGTCTCCTAAACCAGTAGCCTCTTTAGTTAAAGATTATACAGTCTTCTAAACCAGTGCCGTCTCTAGTTGAAGATTATACAGTTCTTCCTGAACCACTGTCCCTCTCTAGTTAAAGATTATACAGTCTCCTACACCAGTGGCCTCTTTAGTTAAAGATTATACAGTCTCCTAAACCAGTAGCCTCTTTAGTTAAAGATTATACAGTCTTCTAAACCAGTGCCGTCTCTAGTTGAAGATTATACAGTCTTCTGAACCAGTGTCCTCTCTAGTTAAAGATTATACAGTCTCCTACACCAGTGGCCTCTTTAGTTAAAGATTATACAGTCTTCTGAACCAGTGTCCTCTCTAGTTAAAGATTATACAGTCTCCTAAACCAGTTTCCTCTTTAGTAAAGGAGTATACAGTCTTCTACACCAGTGTCCTCTTTACGAAAAGATTATAGTCTCCTACTTCAGTGTCCTCTTTAGGAAAAGATTGTACAGTCTCCTACTTCAGTGTCCTTTTTAGGAAAAGATATCGTTGTCCTCTTTAAGAAAACATTATACAGCCTCCTACCCAAGTGTCCTTTTTAGGAAAAGATTATACAGTCTCCTACACCAGTGTCCTCTTTAGGAAAAGATGATAGTGTAGGGTAAGTGATACGAGGCTCCAAAGAGTGAAAGAACGAAGCGTATTCCATTAGCGTCGTAAAGTTTCCCTGCCAGTGGGAGTCGCTTTCTGACAATGTAACCCACCGAGATCTTCAGCCACTGCAAGTCGAGAGAAGTGGGAATTAACTTCCCCACTTCGTTCTAAATGACACCAGTAAAGACATAACATTTATCTCTCGAAATGCACGTCGCTGGGTTTGCTCGTCTCATATAAAAATGTAAAATAAAGAATGCTTTCCAAAGTGTCTTTTTAGATACAACGAAAGTAGTATCTGTTTTGAAGATCTAATTGATTTAATTCTATTTGCTTTAAATTACCGTGTTAATGACAGAAAGAATTCCATTACCCGTGGAACAATGTCATCATTGCTACTGATTCACTGTATTCACTGGTTTAATGGGAATCGAAATTGTATCCTATTTGACGTACGTCAATTATGTACCAGAATGAGGCTGAAAGGGCTTTTGTTTCGTGTATACTGTATGTACGCACAGACACATATTCGTACATGAACACCTACGCACATACCTTGGTATATTTTTGTTAAATTTAATGGCAGCACTAGATTGAATTACGTCACCTTCAATTTTTCAAGTTTGCCCAAATGGCTCCTTTGACTATAAGATAATTCATTTAAATATTTTGTACACTAGGTTTATCCATAAAATATCTAGGCCAGAGCAAATAGTTATACTGTGCTTGCGCAAATAATCATTGTGTTGATCAAAGCATTAAGACATCAATAAGCTGAACTTAGGGAAGTTTGGACATAGGTATTCGGCTTCAGAACATTTAATTTAACCTGATTAGTCGAAAGCAATTTGTGAAAACCATTGCTTATAAAATATGCACACATAGACATATATATATATATATACCTATATATATATATATATATATATATATATATATATATATATATATATATATATATATATATATATATATATATATATATATATGTATATATGATAATATATATATAATATATATATATATATATATATATATATATATATATATATATATATATATATATATGTGTGTGTGTGTGTTGTGTGTGTGTGTGTATGTGTGTGTGTGTGTGTATGTATATAAACTGATGAAGATTGTATACAATTCAGAAGTCTCCAGAGGATTTACCTTGCAAAGCCTCTGTCTAGTTTGCAAATAGAAATACAGGAGAATACAGAAATGACATACAAAACTATATGTAAGATTCCCACACCATTCTCTGCACCTGGTGAAAAATACATGCGCCCACGAACGGGGACAAAAGCAAAAGGAGAGGAATATGTATTATTCAAAAGGTTATTCTCCTTGGTTTACGGCTGTTTACGTTACATTCCGTAAGCCAGTATCCTACAAAGGACTTTATTTCCTTTCCAGGAAGACAGAATGAGCATTCGAGTGGAATAAAAAAAAAAAAAAAAAAAAAACAAAAAAAAAAAAAAAAAAAAAAAAGGGACAAGGGGAAGCTGGTAGTTATTTTAGCGAAGTCTTTCTTTTATTGTAACGGGGAAAAAATATCTCCGCGATCAGTTTTCACACCAAAAAAAGTCTTGCCTTTCTATTGAGAATTGAAATGGAGAGGTGGTGTCTCCCTTCACAAAGAGAGAGTCAGTGAAACATCGTCGCTATAGCTACTTTTCTAAAACGGAAAGTAAAATGTCAATCTACCATATAAACTATTGGTTCTAGGGCGGATCAAATGGGTTAGAGTAAACCCAGTCACCCGGTTAAATAGGAGTTAGAAACTGAGAACAGTTGTGATACGGTACCATATTTCTCATATTCTTTCAAAGGCTGTTATCATTACATTTCTCATTTGTTTGTGTTAGTTTCGTTTCAAACGATAGGCAAATTATTCCATGCATCAATGTTTAAAAGACTCTGCTTGTCTTTAGAATAACATTAAAGACATTTTTATGTCTGAATGCGCGCCTGTGTATGCGTATGTACGTGTGTCACGTTTGTACACTCAGATCACTGGAAGTATGTTTGATATCACATCTATAACAGTAAATAAAAGCAATTTATTTTTACAGTTCCCAATTTGCAAATGATTGCAAAATTATAATTTTGTTTACGTCATCATCATCCTTTTCATACAGAGTAAGAATACATTTTTCATTGTTGATTATTTCAAGATCCCTTCTTTAATGAATGGTTTTTATTTTCATCATCCACTGCACATCCACATGCTCCGTAATACATTCTTTAAGGGTTTGTGCAGAGAAAGGCCGCTTTAATCCCTCTACTTGTTTCCCATTACTAAATTTAAGATTTATTTTGCCAAGTAGGTTTGTTTGAAACATTTGCTTCAATAATAGTTTCTCTTCTCTTGGTATTGTCCTTCGTTTGAGAAACACGATTGGTTGAAGTTTTGTGTAACTAAACGAGATCTTTTATGACCACCAGTTTCAATGATGAGTTTTCCACCTTCCCCACCACACAGCACACACACACACACAACACACACACACACACACACACACACACACACACACACACACACAGACACACACAATACTCGATGTTTACGATGTTGTGAAGACGAATCTTTGTTGTCTCACCAAAATTATCGATAAAAGCAATTCGATATGCAGTGAGCTTTTGACGCCTATTCGAAACTGGTCTAATATTGTTACTTTCTCCTCAATTTCTCTAGGGAATATCTTCGCAGCCTTGAATTTCCTCATAATAACAATATTATCACTGTCCATAAATCCGGTACAGCATCCAGGCGATGCAGTAAAATGGGTTACCGGTACGCCTTCCTTTTCCAGCCTTCTTCCAGTACAGATCTCTTCTCCTTGTTTCTCCAGTTATTGGACGCCCTTCCCTGGCAGTGTTCCAAGTCTTAAACTCTGCAGGTTCATTTTCTGTATCGTAGGCCACCGAGCTCCATTGCACGGTTAGATCATTGCTTTGAGGACGCTTCGTTCGTCGTTGTTTCCTAGACTCGTAGCATGATTTTGCAGTAAAGTTGCTCGTCGGTGTTAACGAAAATGTTGCTGCATGGCCGATATTTTTAAATAGCAAAAAATGCATTAGATATTTGGTGAAATATTAAAATAAACATTTCCGCAGGAGGGACGAACAGACAATGGCGAGAAGAAATAAACGCGCTAAACCCAAAATATAGAAGCAGGGTTGATAAACTCTACGGGTTTATCCAGCCTAATTGCACTTAACTTCCACGATATCTATACTCGCTGTTTTTTTTTCATCTGTCCATTCCGCCCCTGTGGTGTTTTTGTATGGTAACACTGCGTCCCGGCTTTAAATAGTTACGCTGTGTGTAAGTTTTAGGTAAATAAAAGGATATCTGGGCTGTACATTTGCAACTGAAAAGTGTTTTAATAATTTACTACAATATGCGAATTACACCGTTAATATTCGAAATAGGACATTATTATAATCGTTGAATGTAGCTAGTGTAACTATCTAAAGCCCGGACGCAGTGTTACCATACAAAAACACCACAGGCGGATGGACAGATGAAAAAAAAACAGAATATAGTTTACAAAATATATTTGCTGTTTACGTATTTCTCTCTACCTTAGTATGAACATTGGCCAGTTATCTTCCTGTATAAAAGTAGAAGAGCTAACAATTATAAGGAAAATTGAGAATATCAATATAAAATTGGCTTGAATGATGCAACCATCCTGTTGGACAGATAATAATAATAATAATAATAATAATAATAATAATAATAATAATAATAATAATAATAATAATAATAATAATAATAAACCGAGAAGACTCAATATAGAATTAACTCAGATCATGCAGCCATCCTGTCTGACAGATAATAAAAATATAATAATAATAATAATAATAAACAAATAATAATAAAATAATAATAATAATAATAATATAATAATAATATAATAAATATAAGAACTCTCTCGCTTTACGATGATGAGAGCAAAATATTCGAAGAGAAATTCCTTGACATTTAGGCAAAGAGAAATTGCCCCCATTCCTGAAGACCGAAAATTCGACGGAACGACCCTCAGGGACTTATCATCATCATCATCATCATCATCATGAGTATCATTATCATGAAGAAGGCGCCTCCGCTCCATGGAATGTTTTATATACGTGTCTATCGACCATTTGCCAAAGGGCCAATAGGTAGTTTCTCCTGTTGTCAGGAATGATGCAAAAGGCACCGACGTGATGTGAAAGAAAAAGTATATATATAAAAAAGCTTATTTCCGAAACTCTCTCTCTCTCTCTCTCTCTCTCTCTCTCTCGTCTCTCTCTCTCTCTCTCTCTCTCTCTCTCTCGTGTGGTGTTGTCTGAAGCCAAAGACATAATGGACATCCTTGAAGTGAGTGTGTGGTAGGTATAGTTGAATGGTGCAGTGCGTTTGTTGTGTGCGTGTGTGTGTGTTTGTATGTTTGTGTGTGCAAAGGTTCGATGCGTTCTGACGAGGTTCATCATGTGTAGGTAGGTGTAAGTATATGTTATAAGTTTTCTGTAAAAGAATTTCGTTATGGTGATCTGTAAACAACTTGAATTATATGGTATATATACAAATTATATAATATATATATATATATATATATATATTATATAATATATATATATAATGACTGGTAAAGTGTTCTGTAACAACAGAATTCCATCTAATAAAAGGAGCCCATAAAAAACACCATTTTTAAAATGTAGAGAGAAAAGTACTATATTTCAGAGACTGCTGTCTCTCTCTTCAGGTATACCTGAAGAGAGACAGCAGTCTCTGAAATATAGTACAGCAGTCTCTGAAATATAGTACTTTTCTCTCTACATTTTGGTGTTTTTTATGGGCTCCTTTATTAGATATATATATATATATATATATATATATATATATATATATATATATATATATATATATAAATATACACACTTACGTACATATCTACACACATACACACACACGCATATATATATATATATATATAGATATATATATATATTATATATATATATATATATATATATATATATATATATATATATATATCGAGCTACAATGTCCTTTAATATCTAATTCGCTCTACCTCAGAATTAATATATTTTCATATATGCTTAACCGAAGGGGAATTTTTTCTCGATAATAGATTTGCCTGGACCAGGGCGCGAACCTATGGATCCTTTCAAACCCAGGAACGTCAGTGAAGCTTTACCTACTACACCACCACCGCGAGAGGCTAAAAGTTCATGTCGCCTCTCACCCTCATATACCTTTCGCGCGCAGGTAATTAGTTGGTTTGGAGACAACGTCAACCCACCTCGACTCCGGTAGTGTTTGTAGTGCTTTTGACAGCACGTAACCAATCTATAAGTCATATCACATTTCCGTGATTCATATACATATATCGAGCTACAATGTCCTTTAATATCTAATTCGCTCTACCTCAGAATTAATATATTTTCATATATGTATATGAATCACGGAAATGTGATATGACTTATAGATTGCTACGTTGCTGTCAAAAGCACTACAAACACTACCGGAGTCGAGGTGGGTTGATGTTGTCTCCAAACCAACTAATTACCTGCGCGCGAAAGTATATGAGGGTGAGAGGCGACATGACTTTTAGCCTCTCGCGGTGGTGTAGTAGGTAAAGCTTCATTGACGTTCCTGGGTTTGAAAGGATCCATAGGTTCGCGCCCTGGTCCAGGCAAATCTATTATCGAGAAAAAATTCCCCTTCGGTTAAGCATATATGAAAATATATTAATTCTGAGTAGAGCGAATTAGATATTAAAGGACATTGTAGCTCGATATATGTATATGAATCACGGAAATGTGATATGACTTATATATATATATATATATATATATATATATATATATATAGATATATCTATATATAGATATATATATATCAATATATATATATTATATATATATATATATATATTTATATATATATATATATATCTATATCTAGATATAATATATATATATATATATATCTATATATATCTATATATATATATACCTATATATCTATATATCTATATATCATATAGATATATATATCTATTATATATAGATATAGATATAGATATCGATATAGTATAGATATAGATATAGATATAGATATAGAATAGCATATATATATATATATATATATATAGGATATATATATATATATATATATCTAGATATAGTATATATATATATATATATATATATATTATATATATATTATACGCCTTTGGTAAATGCACGGTAGATACGTATATAAAACTTTCCATGGAGCGGAAGCGCCTTTTTGATGATAATGATACTCATAATGATGATGATGATGATAATGATAAGTCCTGAAGGTCGTTCCCCCCTCGTATTTTGGGTCCTTGAAAATGGGGGCAATTTCTGTTTGCCTAAATGTCAAGGAATTTTCTCTTAAAATATTTTGCTCTCGTCATCGTAAAAGCGAGGGAGTTCTTAGATATATTATTATTATTATTATTATTATTATTATTATTATTATTATTATTATTATTATTATTATTATTATTATTATCTTCTTCTTATTATATTATTATTATTATTATTATATTATTATTTTTTTTTTTTTTTTTTTTTTTTTTGCTCTATCACAGTCCTCCAATTCGACTGGGCGGTATTTATAGTGTGGGGTTCCGGGTTGCATCCTGCCTCCTTAGGAGTCCATCACTTTTCTTACTATGTGTGCCGTTTCTAGGATCACACTCTTCTGCATGAGACCTGGAGCTACTTCAGCCTCTAGTTTTTCTAGATTCCTTTTCAGGGATCTTGGGATCGTGCCTAGTGCTCCTATGATTATGGGTACGATTTCCACTGGCATATCCCATATCCTTCTTATTCTATTTTCAGATCTTGATACTTATCAATTTTTTTCCCTACTCTTTCTCTTCAACTCTGGTGTCCCATGGTATTGCGACATCAATGAGTGATACTTTCTTCTTGACTTTGTCAATCAACGTCACGTCTGGTCTATTTTGCCACGTATCACCCTATCCGTTCTGATACCATAGTCCAGAGGATCTTTGGCCTGATCGTTTTCTATCACTCCCTCAGGTTGGTGCTCGTACCACTTATTACTGCAGGTAGCTGATGTTTCTTGCACAGGCTCAGTGGAGGGCTTTTGCCACTGAATCATGCCTCTTTTTGTACTGGTTCTGTGCAAGTGCCGGGCATTCACTTGCTATGTGGTTTATGGTTTCATTTTTCGTATTGCACTTCCTACATATGGGAGAGATGTTATTTCCGTCTATCGTACTTTGAACATATCTGGTTTCTTAGGGCCTGATCTTGTGCCGCTGTTATCATTCCTTCAGTTTCCTTCTTTAGCTCTCCCCTGTAGCCATTGCCAATTGTCATCGCTGGCTAGTTCTTTAGTCTGTCTCATGTATTGTCCGTGCATTGGTTTGTTGTGCCAGTCCTCTGTTCTGTCTGTCTTTCTCCTGTCTCTGTATCTGGGTCTTCGTCTACTTTTATTAGTCCTTCTTCCCATGCACTCTTTAGCCACTCGTCTTCACTGGTTTTCAGATATTGCCCCAGTGCTCTGTTTTCAATGTTGACGCAGTCCTCTATACTTAGTAGTCCTCTCCCTCCTTCCTTTCGTGTTATGTATAGTCTGTCCGTATTTGCTCTTGGGTGTAGTGTTTTGTGCATTGTCATATGTTTTCCTGGTTTTCTGATCTATGCTGCGGAGTTCTGCCTTCGTCCATTCCACATTCCTGCGCTGTATCTGATTACTGGCAACTGCCCATGTGTTTATGGCTTTTATCATATTTCCGGCGTTGAGTTTTGACTTGAGTATCGTCTTGAGTCTCAGCATAATATTCTTTCCTGATCGTGTCCTTCATCTCTTGGTGTTTTATATCTCCTCCTTCCATTATTCCCAGGTATTTGTATCCTGTCTCATCTATGTGTTTGATGTTGCTCCATCTGGGTAGCTTTTATCCCTTCAGTTCTCGTTACTTTGCCTTTTGTTTGTATGTTGACTAAGGCGCATTTTTCTATTCCAAACTCCATTCTGATGTCCCAGATACAATCCTTACAGTCTGGATTAGGGTATCTATTTCCTTGATGCTCTTACAATACAGCTTGATGTCGTCCATGAACATCAGATGGTTGATTTTGTTGCCTCTTTTCTTGAGTTGGTACCCCGGCATCCATCTTCTGTAGTACTTTTGTCATGGGAATCATGGCTACTACGAAGAGTAGTGGGGACAGTGAGTCGCCCTGGAAGATCCCTCTCCTGATATTAACCTCTGCTAGTCTTATTCCAGAGCTTGTAAGTATTGTATTCCAGTTTGCGCATTGTATTTTTGAGGAAGCTGATGGTATTTTCCTCTGCCCCATATATTTTCAGGCATTCTATTAGCCATGTGTGTGGTATCATGTCGAAGGCTTTCTTATAGTCTATCCATGCCATGCTTAGGTTGGTTTCCTTCTCCTACTGTTCTTCATTACCATTTTGTCTATCAGGAGCTGGTCTTTTGTGCTCCTACACTTCCTTCTGCAGCCTTTCTGTTGGTGGGGGATGGTGTTTGTCTCCTCTAGGTAGTTGTATAGCCTTTCACTGATGATACCTGTTAGTAACTTCCACATTATTGGTAGGCAGGTGATAGGCCTGTGGTTACTGGCTATATTTCCCTTACTCTTGTCTTTTTGTACTAAGGATGTTCTTCCTGTGGTCATCCATTTGGGTGCTTGGTGATTACAATGCTGGAGTTGTTCTGCTATTCGTGGGTGTAGGGCCTTGAATTTTTTTGTTTTTTGAGCCAGTATCCATGGACTTCATCGGGACCTGGGGCTTTCCAGTTTGGCATTTTCTTTAGTTGGTGTCTGACTGTGTCTGTCGTGATCTCTGTGAATCTTTGTTTTTATTCTCCCTGTTTCTCTTCCTTGACTTCCTGGAGCCATGTTGCATGTTTGTTGTGTGATACCGGATTGCTCCATATGTTTTCCCAGAGTCTCTTACTTGGTTCGGCTTCAGGAATTTCTGGGTGGTTGTCTTCCCCTCTTAGTTGGCTGTATAGTCTTTTCTGGTTGGTTCCGAATAGTTTGGTTCTGTTTGGTATCCTTATTCCTGTTCATGTACCGTTGGATCTTGTGTGCTTTGGCCTTAAGCCTCTGTTTTTACATCTTCTATTGTGTTTGTTTTTAGTCCCCCTCTCTTGTACTTTGTATTTCTCGTTGAGTTCCTCCCTTGTTTTTCTTGCTTCTTAGCCTTTTTTCTGCCATCTCTTTCAGTTTACTCAAGTCAGATCTCATCACCATGATTTGCTTTTCCAGGCGCCTTTTCCAAGGAGGTTGCTGTTTTGGTTTCTGTTGGGTTGGTTGTGACGGTGGTGTTGGTGTTCGAATCCCCATCAGTTCTGCTACTAATCTTGCTCCTGCATATGTCAAGTTATTTGTTTCTGTGATACTGGTGGTGTGTATTAGGCCCATTATTTCATTGACCTCACTTGTTTTCTCCCTTAATTTCTTGGTGTTGTAGGCTTTCATGGAGGGGATCTTTGTTCTCTCTGTATCTGTCTCCATCCATTGTCTAATCTTTTCTTACCCATTCCGTCCCTCTCTGTTACTTCGTCGGTGTTTCTTCGTGTGTCGTTGTTTGATACTTCATCCTCCTTGTCGTCTTCTGTGGCATCGTCTCTCAGTTCGTCTTCGTGTAATTCGTTGTCGTGTGACATTTCCCTTTCCAGTTTCTTCTCTTTCTGTTGGGGAGAGCCAGTTCTTTTTCTTTATGTTCCTTACTTGGTCTGCCAGCCTCTGCGCTGTTTGGGGGGTGTTATTCCTCTCATTCCAGATGTTGATCAATCTTCTTCTATATCCTCTCTCCGTCGGGTTGCTTCTGATGTAGCATCTCCATATTTCCTTATTTTCTTCTCTTGTCCATTTCTTCCTTTTTGCCTCTGTAGCTCCAATCTCAGGCTGTTGATTTACTTTCGTTGCGGTGATCAGTTGCTGGATGACGACCTTCCTCTAAGTACCTGACCGTCTTCCCCTTCAATTGGGTTGAATACCTGGTTGCCGACGAAGCTCCTCTGTTGCCAGAGGTTCCATTTACGTCGTTGTCGTTTATTCCTTCATTTCTTTCCATCATTGCTGAGTTTTGCTATTTAACCCATAGTGGACCCTACCCCATCAGGGATAGGTACTCATTTACAGCTGAGTAGACTGAGGAAATTATGGTAAAGATCCTTTCCCAAGGAATCAACGCCGAGGAGAGCGGTCACCCATCAACGACTGACCAGCCCCAATGTTGCTTAACTTGACTTAAGTCTATTGAAGACCTAACCAACTCCTCCACGGCGCCACATATTATTATTTAGTATTATTATTATTATTGATTATTATTATTATTATTATTATTATTATTATTATTATTATCTGTCAAACAGATGGCTGCATCTTTCGAGGCAATTTTATATCGAGTATCCTCCATTTTCCTTATAATTCTTTTCTCTTCTACTTTTGTACAGAAAGATAACTGGCCAATGTTCGTACTAAGGTAGAGAGAAATACATCAACAGTAGTTTTTAGTCACTAGACATCAAAGAAGTTAATGTAATTAGGCTTGATAAACCCGTAGAGTTTATCAACTCGTGCTTCTATGTTTTTGGTTTAGTGCGTTTATTTCTTCTCGTCGTTGTCTGTTCATCCCTACTGCGGAAATATTTATTTTAATATTTCACCAAAAACCTAATGCATTTTTTTGCTATTTAAAGATATTGGCCATGCAGTAACATTTTCGTTAACACCGACGAGCAACTTTACTGCAAAATTGAACACATGTGCTATACTTGTAGGCATGTAAATAAATATATATATCTAATAAAAGGAGCCCATAAAAACATCAAAATATAGAGAGAAAAGTACTATATTTCAGAGACTGCTGTCTCCCTCTTCAGGTAGATGAATGAGAAAAGTTTACAGAAAAGGTGGTATTTTATACCAAGAGTTCCATCCACAGGCAAGCCAATTTAGGTCACCCCGCTGATAATCTTCCTTTAATCTTCTTAAGTGTTGGTTGAATGAAAACCTTGTCGATCGTATCTGTAATCCATGCTCCTTTTGAGATGTTCATTACCTGCCTCTCTTTTATTAAGGCCGATTTCATCATTTGACTCTTGTACCGGCAGTTGCTGCTATAAATTACACGTGACAAATTCCAGTTTATTCTATGGTTATGTTCATTTATATGGTTGAAAATAGCCGAGTTCTGTTGTCCATACCTAACTGACCGTTTGTGTTTCATTAATCTCTGGGGAAGTGATTTACCTGTAAATCCGATGTAAGATTGGACACAGTCCTGGCATGGGATTTCGTGTACCCCAAGAGTCCTTGGGAGATGTCTTTTGTTGGACGTTAATCAAGGGATGTGGCTAAGGTGTTTGAGTAAGTAAATGCCAAAAGGGTTAGATTTTCCGAGGGGGTGGGGTGGGTTACTCTCTTAATCGTGTCCAGGTGAGGAATTTTTATTTTATTGTTGGGTGTATCTCTGGTCTTGTCTTTAGGGGGTCGGTAGAAAATTACGTTTGCTTTGTGAATTGCTTTCTCAATTATAGGTCAGGATACTTAAAAGACGAAAGTTGCTTGCGAATTAGTTCAAATTCTCTTTCCAGGAATTCTGGGGAACAAATTCGTAAGGCTCTTAAGAACAGGTTGCTAGCTACACCCATCTTGATAGTAATGTCGTGATAGCTAAAGTAGTGAATGTGTGAAAGTGAGAACGTTGGTTTTCTTTATATGGTAAATTTGTATTCTGTCGTGTCTCTGATTATTAAAACATCAAGAAAAGGAATTTTGTTGTCTGTTTCCCCATTCAACTTTAAATTTGATGCTGGGCACTAATGCGTTTAATTTCGAGAGGAATTCATTAAAAAATTGCCCCCCTCCATTTATCCCAAAATGTTAGGATATCATCCACATATCTCATCCACAGCATGTTTATGGGTTTTATTGCATTTATTACTGTTAGTTTTGTTCAAAGTATTCCATGTACAAAGATTGGCTAGAACAGGACTTAAAGGACTACCCATACTACACCGAATTTTTGCTTGTAGAATGATTCCCCGAATGAAAATGCGTTATTAGTACACATAATTCAACTAGCTTTATTATTTTTGTCAAGCGCCAATGGGAAATGATCTGAATAGGGGATAATTTTACCCTTAAAAACTGAAGAATGTCCTGTAATGGTACTTTTGTGAATAGGGAGTCTACGTCAAGGCTTAAAAGTTTTTATGTTGTGAAGTGGGTTGGAATTTGTGACAAAAATCTTCCGAACGTTTAATGTGACAGGGAGAAAAAGTGCCAAAAAGGGGGAAAGGAGGCCAGCTAACCATTTAGAAATTTTGTAATTGAAAGCTCCGGCACATGAAACGATGGGGCTGAATGGAAGATTGTCTTTGTGAGTTTTGGGAAGGCCATACAAAGTAGGTGTAATTTAGGATTAATTACTTTAAATTTCTCTAATAGTTCAATACTCTTTTTGTCTTGGCCAATTAATCTTACTTTCTGAAAAAATTCTGTGGGAAACGATTTGGAGGGATTTTGGGGGATTTTCGTCAGTTCGTAAGTGTTTGTGTCGCTAAGGAGCTGGTTGATTTTGTCGAGGTAGAAGTCTTTGTCCATTGTTACGATTTTGCCGTCTTTGTCAGATCTACTTATTATAACATCTAACTTTTTTAGCGAGTGGATGGCTATCATGAATCTGCGGGGAACAGAATATTTCTTATGTAAATCAGTTAAAGCATTTAGTAACACTCCTTTTAAACATATCTCTTCACGGCTGTAGTTTTGTCAGATATGAATTTATCAAAAAGAAACCACTATTAAGCCTAGGTTGTTTTTGCGGTCTGGCATAAAGGCAAAGGATAAGCCTAAATTTAAAACTAAATGTTGATTTACAGTAAGGGGGGTGTTGGATAAGTTTAAAACTTTGTCTTGTTGCTCAAGATTATTCCATGCGTTATTGTCTATTAGGTTATTTAACATGCGTAAAAGTCTGTTGGAATGAGTCACGCTATTATAGGCAGCAATGTCGGAACACAATGAAATCAGATACCTGTATATGTGGTCCGTAGTGAGGAGACGAAGATTAGACTGAGTTCCATATATCACTCTGCGTAGTGCGAATATGTCGTTTTTCGTATCGATGATTCTTTCCTCCAGGAAAATCTTGTGTGATATAGGGAAGGGGTCTGATTGCAGAGTCCATCGCCCGAATCCGTACATTTTTTGGTAGTACTTGTTCTTTGAGGCATTCTTCTAAAAAGTGTTTATGATTTTTCAGCCGGTGTAGTCTGATCAGTTCTTTCTCAAACTTGCGAAAAATTGGCTTGACTTCTGGAAGTGAGTGAAGAATCGTGGAAAGGCGGTTGAATTCCATAATGGGCTAAAAATGACTGGTAAAAAAGTATTGCAACAGCAGAATTCCATCTAATAAAAGGAGCCCATAAAAACACCAAAATATAGAGAGAAAAGTACTATATTTCAGAGAATGCTGTCTCCCTCTTCAGGTAGATGAATGAGAAAAGTTTACAGAAAAGGTGGTATTTATACCAAGAGGTCCATCAACAGGCAAGCCAATTTAGGTCACCCCCGCTGATAATCTTCCTTTAATCTTCTTAAGTGTTGGTTGAATGAAATCCTTGTCGATCGTATCTGAAATACATGCTCCTTTTGAGATGTTCATTACCTGCCTCTCTTTTATTAAGGCCGATTCCATCATTTGACTCTTGTACCGGCAATTGCTGCTATAAATTACACGTGACAAATTCCAGTTTATTCTATGGTTATGTTTTATATGGTTGAAAATAGCCGAGTTCTGCTGTCCATACCTAACTGACCGTTTTGTGTTTTATTAATCACTGGGGAAGTGATTTACCTGTAAATCCGATGTAAGATTGGTCACAGAGTATAACCCCAGAGTCCTTGGGAGATGTCTTTTGTTGGATGTTAATCAGGGATTTGGCTAAGGTGTTTGGGTAAGTAAATACAAAAGGGTTAGATTTTCCGAGGGGGTGGGTTACTCTCTTAATCGTGTCCAGGTGAGGAATTTTTATTTTATTGTTGGGTGTATCTCTGGTCTTGTCTTTAGGGGGTCAGTAGAAAATTACGTTTGCTTTGTGAATTGCTTTCTCAATTATATGGTCAGGATGCTTTAAAGACGAAAGTTGCTTGCGAATTAGTTCAAATTCTTTTTCCACAGGAATTCTGGGGAACAAATTCGTAAGGCTCTTAAGAACAGGTTTGCTAGCTACACCTATCTTGATAGTAATGTCGTGATAGCTAAAGTAGTGAATGTATGAAAGTGAGAACGTTGGTTTTCTGTATATGGTAAATTTGTATTCTGTCGTGTCTCTGATTATTAAAACATCAAGAAAAAGAATTTGTTGTCTGTTTCCCATTTAACTTTAAATTTGATGCTGGGCATTAATGCGTTTAATTTCGAGAGGAATTCATTGAAATTGCCCCACCTATTATCCCAAAATGTTAGGATATCATCCACATCCTTTTCGTGATGTTTTAATAATCAGAGACACGACAGAATACAAATTTACCATATACAGAAAACCAACGTTCTCACTTTCATACATTCACTACTTTAGCTATCACGACATTACTATCAAGATAGGTGTAGCTAGCAACCTGTTCTTAAGAGCCTTACGAATTTGTTCCCCAGAATTCCTGGAAAAAGAATTTGAACTAATTCGCAAGCAACTTTCGTCTTTTAAGTATCCTGACCATATAATTGAGAAGCAATTCACAAAGTAAACATAATTTTCTACCGACCCCCTAAAGACAAGACCAGAGATACACCCAACAATAAAATAAAATTCCTCACCTGGACACGATTAAGAGAGTAACCCACCCCTCGGAAAATCTAACCCTTTTGCATTTACTTACCCAACACCTTAGCCAAATCCCTGATTAACATCCAACAAAAGACATCTCCCAAGGACTCTGGGGTATACGAAATCCCATGCCAAGACTGTGACCAATCTTTCATCGATTTACAGGTAATCACTTCTCCAGAGATTAATAAAACACAAAACAGTCAGTTAGGTATGGACAACAGAACTCGGCTATTTTCAATCATATAAATGAACATAACCATTAGAATAAACTGGAATTTGTCACGTGTAATTTATAGCAGCAATTGCCGGTACAAGAGTCAAATGATGAAATATCGGCTTATAAAAGAGAGGCAGGTAAATGAACATCTCAAAACAGGAGTATGGATTTTCAGATACGATCGACAACGTTTTTCATTCAACCAACACTTAAAAAGATTAAGGAAGAATTATCGGCGGGGGTGACCTAAATTGTTGGCTTACCTGTGGATGGACCTCTTGGTATAAATACCACCTTTTCTGTAAACTTTTCTCATTCATCTACCTGAAGAGGGAGACAGCATTCTCTGAAATATAGTACTTTTCCCTCTATATTTTGGTGTTTTTTATGGGCTCCTTTTATTAGATGGAATTCTGTTGTTACAGAACATTTTTACCAGTCAAATATATATATATATATATATATATATATATATATATATATATATATATATATATATATATATATATATATATATATATATATTATATATATATATATATATATATATATATATATATATATATATATATTATAATATATATATACTTTACAGGCCTACGAGTATAGCACATGTGTTCAATTGCTTATAGGTAAAATGTTGCCTGATTACCTGTGTTCATGTGTGTATGTGAACGCGCTGGTGTATGTGCGTATGTGTTTGTGTATGTATGCCACACAAGTCTTTATCTAGAACGTGAAAATGTCTGCCTAGGGCTATAATAAAAAAAAGTAATAATAATTTTAAGCCATAATCCGAAACTGTACCTCCTGTTTGCACAATCTGATGAATGCGCGTATTTCAGCACCACTCTTATTTGTCCATCGATATCAACCCGTGTTACGCGTTGAGAGGACACCTAATTAGGAAAATTCAATTTGTTGATTGATCGGTTTAATTGGATGTGGAACTGTACGCCGCACGACCTTTGTGATTTATTACAGGTGATTATTTTGTAGTGCCATCTATTTCTGAGGTATGGGCTTTCGTTGCTGACTCGTGATTCGTGGGGATTTATAACCCAAATTTTTTTTTTTTTAATTATATTTTAAGGTAAGATTGGATTGTTTTGGCGCCTATCTGTAATTCATTTCAAGCGTTGAATCTCGACTATGAATTTCATATTGGCATTTAAGTGTCAAATGTTAATTATACCTTGAATGTGGATAATTTTGACCTCAGGTGATACTGAGAAGATTATAAATATTTCCACGAATTAAGGACCTTAATATCACCAACGCAACAATACTCAGAAATTAATTATAACCCTTATATTTTCGTTGTGAATCTACAGAAAATAGAGAATCGCTAACTTAGAGTCAAAATCATTTCAATTGTTGTGCATAAATATACATACACACACATATATATATCATTCATTGAATAGAATGGCTTTTTCACTGTTTACCAGCTTTTTTGAAATTGATTCATATTTTCTAATTATTTTCTTCACTTCATTGTTCAGGTTACTAATGGACACATAATGGGGTTCTTCCATTTACTCCAGTATTTTTACAAAAACGCGACAGCTGTTTCGTCAACCTATACGTATTGACGTTATCAAGCGTACTGATACAAATATGAGCCTACATGCGTTGTGTGACGTCATGAGGACGGAAAGGTAGTACAATTGCCAGATACCTAGTTTTAAATATTTACAAAAGACTATAGTGAAACATAAAATAAGACAAATAAATATATGTTTAACAGAAATTATATCAAAAGTTGAAAGTAGTTTATTATATACAAATTTTACATAAATATATATTAATTACATATATGTTTAATTAACAAAATGTCAGTGTGCGCTCCTGTCCGCGTGTGGTAGTGGTCTTGTTCCACGCGGCTGAAGGGCTGCCCTCCTACACGAGGGCAAAGATCGGTCTGCCTCGCGTTGGATGTTAAGGTTGGCGTTGCGTGGGGAT
Source organism: Macrobrachium nipponense (assembly GCF_015104395.2). NCBI lineage: Eukaryota > Metazoa > Arthropoda > Malacostraca > Decapoda > Palaemonidae > Macrobrachium > Macrobrachium nipponense. The sequence goes on along the minus strand of NC_061094.1, from coordinate 57,943,149 downwards.
GCTGACGGCTTCTGATATCAATAAACGATTGTAAACGATTGTAGTTGCCTTCCTTGTGGATTATTTTCGGTGTTTGTGAGAAGTTCTTGCAAGGATGGTTTTTTATTGTGGGTATCCACAAAGTGCTGGTGAATAGCACCTTGGTTTCTGTGGGCCTGCATGCGACGTTTGAGTGTAGTTGTGTGTCCGATATAGCATTTTTGGGGGGACTGACATTGCTCGTCAGCACAGACAAACTTGTAAACTATATCAGATTCAACCTCTTTCTCCGTCGATGGAGCCGTACTATTTTTCATTACCAGTGAGGCCGTAAGATTTGGCTTGCAGTAAATTCTTGCTGTTATTTTGTTATATGGTGCTAGGGGGGTGGTTCCTCTTCGCAGTATACCAATGAGGGCTTTCCTTTCGTCTTCGTGTGTTTGTTGTATGATATCTGATGGTATATCACTATTTCTTTGTCTTTGTCTTGTGTGTTGTCCCTCGGGTCGGGTTTTGGAAAGCCTCTAATCTCTTTTTGACAACTTGCTGGATCATGTCATCTGGGTAGCCGTTATTTGTGAGCAGCTGTTGAACTCTGTTAATTTCTTCGTTCGTCGCTTTCCACGTCGAACAGTGTGTTAAGGCACGTTTTATGTATGCATTTACCATAGACCGTTTATATGCATCAGGGCATTCTCCTCTAGCAATTTAAGCATCTCCCAGCATCTGTTCGTTTTTAGTGTATACGGTGGTATTGTATTTGTTGTTTTTTCTGGGTCACAAGTACGTCCAAGAAGGGGAGCATTTTCTCATTACTTTTTTCTACCGTAAAATTCAATGTAGAATTTGCTCGGAGTTTATTCACTAATTCATCTATGTCATTTTCGCCCTTTGTTGTGATAAAGATATCAATCTATATATCTCCCCATAGATTCTGGGTTTTGGGTGTTCTTCAAAAAGTGGACCTCTTCTGTGTGTGCCATGTATGCGATTGCAAGAAGAACCCCAAGGGGGGAACCCATTGCTACGCCGTCCTTTTGCCGATATATTTCGCCCCTATGTGAGAGGAATGGGGCTTCCTTTGTACATGCTTCTAGCATCTCTTTTAAGATCTTTTCGGGTATCGGTAATGGTGGTTTTTCAGACCGGTATATCTTGTTCATGATGATTTGTATTGTTTCATCCACTGGTACGTTAGTAAATAAACTTTCGACGTCCACCGAGATGCTATGTCTTCGTCGGGTGTGGTGTCTTGCAGTAGATCGATGAATTCCGTCGATGATTTTTAGCGAGAACGTGAAGGAATGTACGGCGTTATAATTTCGTTCAATTTCTTAGCCACTTTATACATGGGGGATGTCATTTTGGGATATAATGGGCCGTAATGGGTTTCCCTGTTTGTGGATCTTGACTGTGCCGTAGCAGTATCCGGGTGCAAAGTCTCCGATGATTTTTGGAAAGTTTACTGTTCTCTGTTCTTTGTTCGCTTTTTCTGTTAGTCTCATCATTCTTCTTTTTGAGGGGTCATTTGTCGGTCTTTTTTAGTGGCTGAAACTTATTCGTATCACTTAGTATATTATCCATTTTGGTGTCGTATTCATCTCTGTTCATTATGACGTACACTGCGGTTTTATCTCCTTTGCGTATTATTATGGTTTCGTTTTCCCTCAATTCTTTTGCCGCTTTCTTTAGCTGTGGACTGACT
>NC_061094.1:57931465-57936465 GCF_015104395.2 Macrobrachium nipponense | reverse complement strand
GGCACACATAGTAAGAAAAGTGATGGACTCCTAAGGAGGCAGGATGCCAACCCGGAACCACACATGAAATACACCCAGTCGAATTGGAGGACTGTGATAGAGCAAAAAAAAAAAAAAAAAAAAAAAAAAAAAAAAACAAAAAAAAAAAAAAAAAAAAAATAATAATAATAATAATAATAATATAATAATAATAACACAGAAAATATAAGAGCCACTATTATAAAAGGGAAGGACATGGAAAAAGAAACCCACAAAATTACTGAGTATAACTTGTATAATTATAAGTATTTACATAATATTTTACTTAATGGGCACTGGGTAAAATAATATGTAAATACTTATAGTCAAACAAGTTATACTCAGTAATTTTGTGCTTTTTTCATCTTCGGAAGAAAATTGAAATAACTTTTTGTTTGGTTCGGGGAAGGACATAACGTATTAGATTAAAATTAATATCTGAAATTGACATTTATTATAATTAATTATAATTTGCTTTCTGGAGCAATAATCATATATTGATATGGAGTACTAAGCTAATCTTTGAATTTTGTTAAAGCTCTGAAAAAATGTTATTTAATTGAAATTAAACTTATAGTAATATCACAAAATGCTTGGTTTTAAAATTCCACGAATGAAAGCACAAGTATTGATTTTAAAGCGTGTCGTCATTAAAATGTCCCACAAAAATATTTCAGGCCATTATAACCCCGCGGCATAATCATATTCCCGTAATTTTTACAGGCTTTAATAACTGTTAAATCCTGAAAAAACCGCATTCCGCTTGCCATCTGTATACGAGATATGAAATGTAATGTTATCTGCTGTTTTTCTGCATGGTGAGGCATTAATAACTTTTTTACGTATTCATAAATTGCTGATATAAAAGTATAAAATCTTCTTAAGACCCTGCAACGAACCAGTGTTATATATATATATATATATATATATATATATATATATATATATATATATATATATATATATATATATATATATATATATATATATATATATATATATATATTATACACACACACACACACACATATATATATATACATATATATATATATATATATATATATATATATATATATATATATATATATATATATATACATGTGCGTGTGTGTGTGTGAGTGCGTGTGTATTATCAACATAGCACAATTTGTAAATTGGGAAAAACGTAACAATGGTGTAAATCCTGATCGTTTTCCCTCTTGGGACATCTCCAGGATGAATGATACACTCGTATAAAATCCCAATATATATACATACGCTAATGTGACAGTACAAAGGGCCATTCACGACTGGAGTGCAATATCAAAACACTCATTAAATCAACGTGAAGTAAGACAGTCGCAAACATTCGAGAAACTTACAAAATTAACCTCCTCGAACTTAACATTGGAACGCAATCACGCGTCGAACTATCTTGTTCATTCACTTCCCTGAAAAGGACCAACTCATTCTTTGAATTAGGGGATCGCTGCTCCCCGGCGCCATATTAATGTTAACTCGAATGATAATGACCCAAATTAACGACGGTTTCAGTGAGGCGCCAGAATTCTAATGTATGCAAGCAATTTGCTCCTCTCGAAAGGACCATTTGCATAAAGTTCTTGCTTTCCTTCTGATGTGGTGGGTGTCTCTGTCTCTCTCTCTCTCTTTCTCTGTCTGTCTCTATGTCTCTCTATATTTAGCTATCTATCCATCAGTAGCTCTCTCTCTCTCTCTCTCTCTCTCTCTCTCTCTCTCTTCTCGTTTCTGTCTCTCTATGTAGCTATCTCTCTCTCTCTCTCTCTCCCCTCTCTCTCTCTCTCTCTCTATCTCTCTCTGTTCTCCTCTATGTAGCTATCGATCCATCAGTAGTATCTCTCGCTCTCTCCCTCTCTCTCTCTCTATGTAGCAAATCTATCTATCAGTAGCTCTCTCTCTCTCTCTCTCTCTCTCTCTCTCTATGTAGCTATCTATCCATCCACAGTAGCTCTCTCTTCCTCTCTCTCTCTCTCTCTCTCTCATCTCTCTCTCTCTCTCTCTCATCTGTCTCTCTCTCTGTGGTCTCTCTGTCTCTGTCTCTGTCTCTGTCTCTATATAGCTATCTATCCATCAGTAACTCTCTCTCTCCTCTCTCTCTCTCTCTCTCTCTCTCTCTCTGTCTGTCTATCTGGTCCTGTCTGTCTCTCCATCAGTAGCTCTCTCTCTCTCTCTCTCTCTCTCTCTGTGAGCTTTCTATCCATCAGTAACTCTCTCTCTCCTCTCTCTCTCTGTAGCTTTCTATCCATCAGTAACTCTCTCTCTCTCTCTCTCTCTCTCTCTCTCTTCTCTCTCTCTGTAGCTTTCTATCCATCAGTAACTCTCTCTCTCTCTCTCTTATCAGGCATATAGGTTAACAAAAACGACTAGATAGCCAAAACATGTATGGCTTAGAAACACGACGATTGCGAGGACAACTAATACGAACATTTAAAATATTGAAAGGCATAACAAAAGTAGACAGTAACCTATTTACATTAAACGAAAACCAGACAAGAAACTAGAACTGAAGAGATACAACACATACCATTGTCGGAACTTCTTTACATACAAGATATGTGACACATGGAATAAACTGCCATCAGAGATGTAAACAAGACAAAGCTAGACAAAATCATTAGGACACTGAATGAACAGTAAAAACTGCTCCTAGAGTAATGTGAGCACACGATGTCTCCTCGAATGGACTAACAAGTCTTTGAGACATCCTAAATCACTTGTAACTACTTGTAACTATCTCTCTTCTTCTTCCCATTCTCTCTCCTCTCTCTCTCTCGCTCTCTCTCTCTCTCTCTCCTCTCTTCTCTAGCCATTGTAAACGTTACGACATAAACAATGGGATGATTATGAATTTGATAAGATTGATAATAAACGGAAGCAGACAGATTAACCAATCATAAATCCACAAAATAATTTAAACTTTACAGGAAAGGTGATCATTTCTCGTGTATACAACTCAAGGCTGTGGAATACCGACCACCTACAAAGCAAAATTGAATTTTAGCAAGTTTTAATTATAGATGACACACACATGTTTCCATCACGAAACTTCCTCTGCGCTCTGGGAGATTACTTCTCAAGCCCAATGAAGGAAACCTAGCAACCGAAACCTTTGATAATTTGAGAGAGAGAGAGAGAGAGAGAGAGAGAGAGAGAGAGAGAGAGAGAGAGAGTACACGACTGACTAATACCTGAGGAAAAGGGCGTCTTATTTTTTTCCTTTCAATCCAGATTGTAATTCACACCACATCATCATATGAATTGTTAACGTAAATATCATGAAAAATATATAATGAATATTTCCGTTAAGGTATTTTGATACAAATAATGATGTTCATTATATAAATATGGTTATCACTGTGACCGATTATCATTGTAAATTATTATCACTGTACGGTAGCCTTCTAGTTCTCATAATCCTAGTCCTACATCTAAATTTAAAATCCGATGAACTTAATGTTTGTCCATTTCATAAATATACTTTTCATTGTAAACATTTATCATTATATATGGGTATCACTGCACGGTAGCCTATAGGCCTAAGGCCATATCTAAAACTAAAAATTGATATAATTACTTCGTTCATTTCGTAAATATGGTTATCGTTGTAAACTGTGATCATTGTATAGGGTTATCATTGTATCGTGGCACACAAACCATTATATATAAGTCTAAGCGTTTTTCTCAGACTGAAAATCACTGCATTTCTCAAGGTACGAGCGCACAATGCTGCCAACTAAGGTTAACTATCATTTCTTTTTGTTGACATAAAAGGCAAGTCAATCAGTTAGCGGTAGTTATGTGGCAGCCTTTCTCATACTTTGCTCTCCTGTCACCTAAAGTAGTCGATCTTCGACAGGCATCTGACAAAAACATCCGTTTCACCTGTTTGTCACCTGTTCAATTTGGTCACTAGACGTAAAAAAAACATTTCAGGAAGGGACTGTGGCCTTGACAGAGAAGAGTAATTTCTTATTTAGCTTTGAAACGAAACGGAAGGTTCAGCTTGTTGGAAAGCCAAGTGTTGTATATGACCAATGAAGAGTTATAATAACTTGTAGTAAATGGTAAGTTACATACTTCGGAAATTACGAAGTATACGAAGTGACGTCAACACTTTTATACAAGTCTGCTATGAATGGAAGCGGAGTCTTGCCCTGAAAGAGAAAGAAGTGATAAGATTTTACTTAATAAAATTGTACCGTTTCCTTCTGATTTCGTGAGGCTGTCTAAAGCACCATATTACGAAGTTCAGGCCTCTAATATTTTTGAGCAAAGTACTTTTGTTCCATAGTGCCAAGGGTAGATTATGGCACTTGCGTGAAAATACCATAGCAATCACAAAAAAAATTCCCCTGATGGCCTTTGTAACGTTACTTGTACATTTTCCAAGTAATATACTGAAGTACCTAAATGCTATGAAAGAGATTATCCATCACCCACCATCCGAAAAAAAAGTGCTGGGTACAAAACACCCTCCTCAAGTCGGGTAACACAGAATGCAAATTGACCTACTTCTCTGCCCAAGGCACTTTGCGCGCAGTTCAGTGATACGCAAAATATTTGCTTTAGCAAGCAAACGAAGATGCTTGGACACTTATTTCCCTCCTTTTCTAGCTCATGTGGTAAAGAATGAGTTCCATGATGCGTTTATTCTCGAAACTTAAAACTTGAAAGGCAGTTTTATCTCGAAACTTGAAACTTGAAATGAACTTTCAGCCCTAAAACTCCAGTAGTTCTGCTGGATTGCTGTGTGTGATCAGTTTCCAGGCAAGATGGTACTTCGCCATGTCTCGTTTTCTATATCTTCTCGTTTTCTATCATGAAGAGTGAAGGGTAAACTATCGAGAGAAGAGATAACTTATTCCCTTTTCTTTCAATGGAGTACCGTCCAATCATAAAAAAAATGTAAATATATCTAACGTACATAATGTTAATAATTTTTACTCGGGTGTTTTCAAATA
>NC_061094.1:57906465-57923965 GCF_015104395.2 Macrobrachium nipponense | reverse complement strand
AAAACATAAATGAAACGAACATCACATACAAACTAAAAATTAAAAATTACGAAAAAACTAAAACAAAGCGCAAAACATACAAAAACAGAAATAAAAACAATATGAAAGGTAAACAAACAACCACACTTAAAAATAAAATGGCTAACGACCCACTTTGTGTACCTACTATATGATAGCTAGTTGAATACCGGACGAGTTGTTGTTCAATTCCGGTTTCAATTTCTTAATAAACAGCGACTCCTGAAATTTAAAATGGTCCAGTCTATTTGAGCAAAAATAAAAAAAACCAGTAGTACTCTAAAAATCTAGGTGAGTGAAAGGATGGTCCTGTGCTAAACTGTGTTTCCCTTATGGCAGAAAAAAGGTGGTTTTAGAAAGAGGAAACCTAGTTTCTAACAGAAAGACCTCTGTGTTCCAAAATTTCTGTGTCTAAGCCAGCGGGAACTGGATCCCACGTATCGCAGACCGCACTGCGAACAGGTAAACAAGGTACTTAAGCATAGTTTTCCTCAATTTAGTTTCAGATTTGTTTTTGCTAACCCTTTTACTGTAGGATCACTTGAGGGAGAAAGCCTGCTCTTCGTGTGGACCTTAATTCGAGTGTCGTTTACTTGTTTACCTGTTCGCAGTGTGGTCTGCGATACGTGGGATCCAGGAGTTCCCGCTGGCTTAGACACAGAATTTTGGAACACAGAGGTCTTTCGTTAGAACTAGGTTTCCTCTTTCTAAACCACCTTTTTCTGCCATAAGGGAACACAGTTTAGCACAGGACCATCCTTTCACTCACCTAGATTTTAGAGTACTTGTATTTTTGCTCAAATAGGACTGGACCTTTTAATTTCAGAGTCGCTGTTATAAGAAAATGAAACCGGAATTGAACAACAACTCTCCGGTATTCAACTAGCTATCATATAGTTTCATAGTAGGTTACATAAAGTGGTCGTTAGCCATTTTATTTGTGAAAGTGTGTTTTAGTTTGTTACCTTTCATATTATTTTTATTTCTGTTTTTGTTATGTTTTGCGTTTTGTTTTTAGTTTTTTCGTCAATCTTAATTTTTAGTTTTGTATGTTTGATGTTTTCGTTTCATTTTATGCTTTTACTGAAGCTTTAATAAGAGAATCATTTTAATGTAATTTTAGTGATTTCTCATCCTTGTCATTTTTTCAGCCTGAAGATGAGGTTTTAAGCCTCGAAAGCTCGTATAATACAGAATGTCCTTCGTGGTCTTGGCACTATATTATATCATCAAGCTAAGATTCCAAGTAGCCGCCCAATTACTGAGACTATTTGTTACATATATATATATATCATATATCTTATTATCTATAGATATATTATATATAATATATTATATATTAGATATGTATATAAATATATATATATAATATATATATAAATATATATATATATATATATATATATATATATATATATATATATATATATATATATATGGTATTTTCGGATACAAATCCGTACCTCTGATTCGAAAATAGGACAATGCGGAATCTATGGAGTAAAATTCTTGTTTTGAAAGAGAGATGGGACGGTAAGCTCCAGGACTATAACAGGATATTGTATACTGTTTGGAATCCCCACCTTTAATGGAATTTGGGAATTCCAGTCAGGGAATCACTGCTCGCAAGCTTAATTGTCCAGACACTGTACGTATTCTTGACTGGACCATGAATACAGGTAAAATAGTTTTTTTTTTTTTAGTTTTCTGTAAAAGAAACTTGTTGAGATGGCTATTTTTTCTGTCCGCCCTCATATCTTAAAAACTACTGAAGCTAGAGGGTTGCAAATTGTTTTGGTAATCATCCACCCTCTAATCATCAAACATACCAAATTGCAGCCCTCTAGCCTCAGTAGTTATTTATTTTACTTAAGATTAAAGTTAGTCATGATCGTGCGTCTGGTACCGCTATAGGTGCTGAAAGTCTCACGGGCTGTGGATGTGAGCTTCATGAGCCCTGTGAGTTTCATACGGCATTATATGCTTTACCGAAAACTCAAATGCGACGAAGAACTCTGTCCTCTGCTACAAAGTTTATATCATGAGAAATAGATTATTTCTGGGAGAATTTTTTTTTCTTATCCTTCATCATACTAATTATTTTCCTTTATTTACTTTTTCAAAAAGTTTGCCGATGGATAATACGAAAAAAATAGTAATTAGACTTGAAAATAAACTTTTAAACAAAACGCAAAATTGACAGCAGAACTTTTGAATACTTTTAAAACCAAGATGTAAGACAGAAATTATTGTTTAGCTCTGGTTTTATCTCTTTTGTGATCAAAGGCTATGAAATAAGGTGAAATATGTTGGAAGAAAAAGACAGTACTGCAAATTACTGTTCAATGAGAAAAAAAGGTATATGAGAAAATGTTCACTCGTAATAGAAAATGGGATCTCGTAGAAAATGGGAACTTGTAGAAAATGCGAACTCTTAGAAAATGGGAACTCGCTCCAACGTATCTAAGACCACAGTGAGAATAGTGAACAACCAGACGACAACTGGTCTCAGGTTAACAGGTGGAGCAGGTATCTCTCGCTCTCTCTCTCTCTCTCTCTCTCTCTCATCATTGAACCTATAACACATTTACTCGTGAATTGAAGCTACCAGCAGATACAGGCCTAATGAATGACACCAACATTATGAATACACCTAAAGGAACGCCATTCTTACTTCGAAATAAGTCGTGTTGAAGCTGGCAAACTCGGTCAAAAACTCTGTCAAAAGCCTCCTAGGATAAGGAGAGAGAGAGAGAGAGAGAGAGAGAGAGAGAGAGATATTATGCAATCTTCTCTCCGAAGGTCATTTGTGTCGAGCAAGACTGAGAGAGACCTTGCTTTCACGCTGAAGAGTTGAAGGACCCATCTGCTTCTTTCTTCTTCTTCTTCTTCTTCTTCTTCTTCCAGGGCCAAATGCAGAGAGATCGTCCAAGAGGGGTTCTCAAATGGCTCCTCATCCGACGACAAGAATGAGAGGAGAAGAAGAAGAAGGAGAAGAAGGGCAAGAAAAAGAAGTGAAAATGAGAGAGAGAAAAAAATTACATATGTGGTATGAGCCTGTAAAACGCCGGGTTAGTTTCTTTTAAGAGGCAGGAAATGATGGCTGTGGCTTTTGAGTCTAACTTTTATTTTCGAAAAATATTAAATTCAACACTGAAATATTCAATAGATCGCAATTTATTAATTAATTTGGGTTTAATTCATAAAAAAAATCCGAAATCTTATCTAGCAAGCATTATATTTATTTCGTTTCATTATATAACTTCGTATGAATACTTTCTTACAGTATGTCAAATAATTCGAGATCTTGCAGCCACCAGCATGAATTACAAAGTAAGTCACAAATAAATAGCAGGAATGGAAGATATTACGATAAAAGGGTGCAAGAGAGAGAGAGAGAGAGAGAGAGAGAAATGTAAGATTTCACGTTATAATTTTTTCCTAAAATTTCAAAATTTATGACAAATAAAACACAAAAATGAAGAGTTATGAAAAAACAAAACAAAACGGATTCACCAAAAACAAAAGAAGGGAATTAAGAAAGGTTTACAAGTGTCTCAAATGAGAATAAAAAAAATAATTGCTTGGACTTATTATATGTATGTACTATATTAATATATAATATATATATATATATATATATATATATATGTGTGTGTGTGGTGTGGGTGTGGTGTGTGTGTGTGTGCGTGTCTGTGTACACATATACTTTACCTTTCGCAAATCCAGCCCAAAAAAAGGGAAACCCTCTTTTGCGTTAACACAAAATATCGGAAAAAAATATCTCGTTCACACGCCCACCCCCTAAAAAAGGGGGAGAGAGGGGGGAAACAGTAAAAAGTCTCACGAGACTGTGCCTACATGTGAAGGGAAATGAAGGGAGGGAGGGAAAGGGATGGACAGGCCCCCCTTGAAAATTTATCCCATCAAGAAAGAAGGGAAATTCCCGCGAGTACAGAACTCAAGTCAGATTTCTCCCAGAAACCGACCAAAGAAAATTGCTTCGAGAGAGAGAGAGAGAGAGAGAGAGAGAGAGAGAGAGAGAGAGAGAGAGCCCCTTGAGGGATTCGTAAATGTACCTTTCACTCTTCTCCTGCTGGCTTGTATCGTTTCCCACATCACGTCAGAAGAAGAAGAAGAAGGAGTAGTCTTAAGAGGCATTTCCCTCGTAGGATTCCTGACAACTAGGAACACTGGATAGGAAACTGAGCTGCTTTCCTTCTCAGGACAGGGCCATCCAGGGATACTGAAGACTGGCTAGCCCGTCCAAAATGCTCTATAGATACGTACATATACTCCAGTGAGCGAGGTTGCATTCTTGATAATATTCCTAAGGGAATGATGATGGTACCTCTAATTTGGTTATTCCGAGTGACAAGATGAGCAGGAATAGCCATCCTCTCTTTGTAAGTTAGGAACTTTCTCTGTTATCTGCTACAATAATACTTATTGTCTCTTGGTTATCGTCGATAATTTTTTTTTTAGTTCAGTATCTGGGCGGTAGGCTGAGGTTGGTTACCAGTAGACCATGAGTCAAAGTGATTCATAATAAAAGGAGTTTATGACTTCAGGCTTACTTATCAGAGAATTATTAATCTAATAATTAAGTAATCGATGATTTTGGTACTTCGCTTTAAACTGAGCGTAGTTTTCTAGAATGGAGAAAGTCCGAGATATGGTAAAAGGATATAGCTAACTTGCTAATTCCTGGGTGGGTACCAAATTCGCAGGAACAAATTCCATAGACCTATACACCGGGTTGGAAGATCAGTAGGAATTCTCCTAAAATGAAATGTAGTTATTTTATTGTTATTGTTGCTTAAATAGATTTTTTATCAACGAGATCGAAATCATTTCATTTGCATTCGCCCAGCCACCGTCGAATGTTACATGCATTGTCATAGTAATTATGATTTGTTCTTTAATAATAACAGTTTATAAGCCAAGAACTCAAAATCAGGCTGATAGTTATAATGTAAAGTTATGAGTTTCAATGCGTATATTTTGATAGAAAGAATCAATACTCATTCTATTTATTGTCCTTAACATAATGACATAAATATATAAATGAACAGTAAAATGAAAGAAATGCAGCAAGTACTTATAACATTGTACTTCTAGACTCACTACGTCGGAAACGAACTGAGAGGACCAACTACGACATTCCGTAACCGAATAAAACCGTCGCTTTGCGTCCCAATTCTATCACGTCAGTTCATCTGCCCCCGACGCGGGGATGACAGAGAGCGGAAACGGGCTGTCAGTAACTAACGCCGAACTATAAAGGACTATGAATGAAGGACTGTGAGTGAAGGACTGCGAAGGACTCTCCCTTTGGCTCGTATATCTCCTGCTTCTGTCAGTGTCGACGACGATATAATTTACTTAGGTGAAGCCGTGTACTGGAGCGCAAACCTTCTGAAGCCGCGTTGTTGTCCCCCAGAGGTATGAGTTCCGGATCCCGGCGGAGCCACTTATTCCAATTGACATCAGCAGCGATTGTCTGTCTCCGCCATATGCCTCCGGGAATCCTCCGGAACCGCCGACGAACTCCGGTTTGTTGAGCTCGGCTTAACTTTGTTGGTGAATGTTGCGAAGACGTTTGTGAATCCAAATGTTGGAATGGGTTATGTCAGTAATGTGGACAGAGGATTATTGAATTTGATTTGCAAATAATTTATGACCATATATGCTGTTAAAAGGTACTGTATATATACGATATCATATATATATACTATATATATATATATATATATATATATATATATATATATATATATATATAGTATATATATATATATCATATATATATATATATATATATATATATCTATACTATATCATATATATATATATAGTATATATATATATATATATATATATATACATACATACATACATATATATATATATATATATATATATATAGTATATATATATATATATATATATATATATATATATATATATATATCATATATATATATATATATATATATATATATATATATATAACTTGTGGCCATAAAAATATACTCACACAGTATCAGACAACATAAAATTGCGTGCTACTCTCTCTAAAAGAATGTGATATTGAAGCAATTTGGAAACGAGAGAGAGAGAGAGAGAGAGAGAGAGAGAGAGAGAGAGAGAGAGAGAGAGAGAGATTTCATTAACGTAGTAGCTTTAGCTGCCGCTATCCCGTCTCCAGACAGTGTAAAGCATTTGACGTCACCTCTTTATCCTTTCTCAGTGTCTGACTTTACACCATAAACCAGTGTGTGTGTGTGTGTGTATGTGTGTGTGTGTGTGTCTGTGTGAGCATAGGAGAACCTCCCTTCTTACGCCTTTCCTCCAACTTAGGGTTGAAGATCCTGAGAGGAAGCTCTGGAAACTTGTCACCGCGTTAAATGGTATCAGGAAAGACCAGGAATTCGGCTCTGGAGAGACACTTACTATAATATGGTCCGCTTTTCTCGAATGGGTGTGTATGTGTATATTATCATTAGTATATGTGTGAGAGTGTGTGTGTGTGTGTTAGTGTCATGAAGAGTCATATCTGATGAGGTATGTAACTCTGAATTGCCAGTTTTCAAACGTGGACGAAAAAAACACATTGTCTCATCCTTTAAATATATCCACTGATATTTTTCGAATGGTTTTTGTATTTGTGTGTGTTTGTGTGTTTTTCATGAATAGTATAATGTCTGATGAAGGAATATTCGGTTTCAAGCTTAGAAGGAATTACATGTTTGCCAATCACTAAAATTTTTTGGTATTAAAACCTTTTCAACATAAAATAAAATGGTTTCATTAACCAGTTCAATCGAACATTAAACTGTCAGGAAGCGGCTGGAAACGACTGGACTTATCTTTTAATTTAAACCTTTTAAACATCCAAAAAGTGCATTCATTAAATATCCAAAAAGTGCTTTCATTAACCAGTTCGATCGAAAACTAACCTGTCGTGAAGGATTGAATATATTTTTTATTTAAACCTTCTCAAACATCAGAAAAGTGTGTTCATTAACCAGTTCGATCGAAAACTAACCTGTCGTGAAGGATTGAAAAAAATTTTTATTTAAACCTTCTCAAACATCAGAAAAGTGGTTCATCAAACCAATTCGGCGAGACATAAAACTGTCAGGAAACGAAGAAAGGATTTAAATATATTTCAGATTTAAATATTTTCAAAAAATCAACTAGTTCCTTCGTGAACCAATCCGACCCAACACAAAACTGTCTGGAAAACAAATAAAGTGGTTATATATTTCAAATTTAAATATAAAAAAATCAACTATGTCGTTCGTGAACCATTTCGATCGAGCACTAAACTGTCAGCTAGAGGCCGGAAAAGGGTTGTAATACGCAGCACGACTTGCAGTTCGGGACTAGTCTAATTAGGCCGCCAGCATTCCTATTTTCGATGGCCCTCGATGGAAAAATTCGCCGTAATGAGCGATGCTCTCTCGCCCGCGAGGCAAATCAGGAAATTAATTGTCAAAAAAAATAGTAATATATTTTTTACCCGTTGATTCCCAGTTGATTGTACAAATTACAAGGGTCTGATTGTCTCTGGTCATGTGTTTAGGGTTTAGTACAATCGTATTGTTTCATAGATACATCTGATTGGTTTTTGGAAAAAAAAAAAAGATACTTTTGAAAATGTTGATTCTAGTCTTGCATTGATCGAAGTTTCAAAAGTTATATATATATAAATATGTATATATATATATATATATATATATATATAATATATATATATATATATATATATCTATATATATATATATACACACACACACACACACATATATATATATATATATATATATATATATATATATATATATATATATATATATATATATATATACACACACAATAAAATCAAAGCACAGATAAAACAGAACCAAAAAAATTGTGGAAAACAGAGAGTACTTTGGTCAGCAGAAACGTGAGACCTTCACCTTTTAATTCTTTACGTTTTCCACTTTTTTCCAAAATTGATCGAAAGACCATTACAAAAACCCGAACATGAAATAACAAGACTGGATATCTAGGAAAGAATATCAATTAAAAAAAAAAAAAGGCATGACTGATGTTATTTTGGAAATCTATCCACCTGTGTATACCTGAGTCATGAATAAATGGGAAATTTCTACGTAGTATTTTTTTGTTAGTGAATACGAAAATACTACTACAATCCTTTTTTTAAATACTTTTTGACTATGAATAAATAAATCTATTATTTTAGACGTGCCTCGCGAAATAGTATTAAAATTATGAGGTTTTGTTCGCTCTAATAGGTTATAAATCAATTTATTGTTTCCAAATAGCTTACGCAAGTGAATATTTTACATTATCTATTTCTCATACCGAACAACAAAGCTGATATAGGAGTCTTTTACTACATGGCAAATCTGTCACATTAAATACAATACATACACACACGCACGCACACACACTATATGTGTATATCTATATATATATATATATATATATATATATATATATATATATACATACATAAATACACACACACACACACTATATATATGTGTGTGTGCTTGTGTGTGTGTGTGTGTGTAGTATCATAATATTTAACAGGGTCATTCACTCGCGATACCGACCAACATAATATAACTGAACCTAAACGTTACGAAAGAAAACGGGCGGGTAAAACGAAATTAAAATTTACAAATACAGTTTCCTTTTCACACATATATATATGTTTATGTATAATATATAATACTATTTGAACGCTCGTGTTGTTCCGTAACATTAATTCCATATAATCCCTTTGATGCATAAAGGCTAATTCCCTTTTGTGCCAACAACTGCTATAAGCGGCAGATGCCATTTGTTATTATGCGACAATCACATTAATAATATTCTATGGATGCATTGTCCATTTACAGGAATTCTACGCGTGCAAAAACTGGAAGAGTAAAACTGGAAGAGTACAACTGTAAGAGTAAAACTGGAATAGTAAAACTGTAAGAGCAAAACTGGAAGAGTAAAACTGGAAGAGTAAAACTGTAAGAGTACAACTGGAAGAGCAAAACTGGAAGAGTAAAACTGGAAATAACCGGATGCGGATTTTCGCCCCGATTTCGTCATTTTCTGGACTGGAAAGTGTCGAAAGGCTTCCTACAACGAAGGTGTTTGATGTTCAATTGACTATAACTACAATAGCAGTGATTATATTCCTGATGATGTGGCAAATCAATAATAATAATAATATATTTTCCTTATTGTGACATGTAAACTGTCTTATATTGAATCGAAATAAAACAAGGCTTGCCAAGGGAATTTATTTGTCAAAAAAACTGATTCCAGGCTCTAATGATCGAAATAACAAGCTTTCCAGGGTTGTCAACTGTTCCAGGCTCAATGAGATACATCTCGTTATTCCCAATTTTATCCAAATATGGTCGTTATTGTGACTCACTGTGATATTTATAAATCATTAAGCATTTCTTTTTTATATATTCTTTAATACTGACAAAATTAGTCGCTACACAATGTATCGTTTCAAAAATAGTAACAACTAAAATGCTTTGGAAACCTTTCGGACTTTTAATTCAAAGAAGGTTACTTTAATAATAAGGTACTCATTATTGCAAAAAAAAAGAAAAAAAAAAAAAAAATACGGAAGGAGGTCTCCATGGATCAGAATTAGACAGGTTTGGGTTCTTCGAAGCAACAGAAAATGGGATTCTTCAACGAAAACGGCAACAGAAAATGGGGATCCTCGTTCCACTGATAGTATTTTCTTTCCTCAGGTCAAATGGGCTATGTTCTCCCCTCACATCCTATTGCCGACTTAACCCTTAGGGCTTTTATGCTACCTTTGCCCTAAATCAAATCAGGAAGATATGCTGCCGCAGCATGGGATGATAGACGTTGGGAAACCATATTACCTAAATAGTTTTTTCCGTCCGTCGTGCTAAGATTACGTCGGTATTTTGGGTATCGTGCGCGGCATGTTTATTTACATTTTCATATTGTATATTTGTTCATTATTCTTCCCCAGATACTCCTGTACGCTATAGGAAGATCTACATAAAGGGAAGAAACGCAGGGGAATTTCTAACACCATTCGACGGTCGAAAATACAGCTATCATGGCCTGGGAGAATCTCGCAAACAGACGAAACTCAACCGACAGAGAGAGAGAAAGAGAGGGAGAGTGGGAGAGAGAGAGAGTTTACCAAACATGCGCATCTTTTTTTCAGGATGCTTTCACTTTTCTCCAGTCTTCGTGTTTGTGTCCCACGTCACGTCTGGGCCATTTGGTTCACAGGGCTCCTGACAACAGGAGAAACTACCCGTGAAAAGGGTAAACTGGCTGACGATCCTCCTGAGGACGCGGTCCTTCACAGATATTGGCTCTTTTCGAATTGTCCAATAGATACGCATACAAATATTCCGGTGAAGGAGAGCTGTCCTCGAAATAATGTAGATGGAGGCCTGAAGGCCGTCGGCGGGTCTTTCTGCCGAAATAGGACATTCTGCGGTAAAGGATTTATTCTGCTGAATTTAAAACTAGATTTTTGGTGAAGTTAGGAGAATGGCTAATAGTACGCACGTATAGTATATTTGAAATTTTCTGTTTGCATCTGCACAATTTAATTCTACTTTCTGTTGAAGCTAAGAGAAGAAAAGACTAATAAAGGGTAGATGGAGGCCTGAAGGCCGTCGGCGGGTGTATGGTCCTGCCGAAATAGGACATCCTGCGGTAAAGGATTTATTCCTGCTGAATTTAAAACTAGATTTTGGTAAAGCTAGTATATTGGCTAATAGGGCGCATGTATAGTATATCTGAAATATTCTGTTTACATCCGTAAAATTTAATTTCTACTTTGCTTTGAGCTAAGAGAAGAAATGGCTAAAAAAGAAGGACAATGTTTATTACATCCTAAAAACAATGTCGGCTTGAATCCTGCTGAGTTTCGATCTAAGCTTCTACTAAAGCTAGAGGAGAGAATGACTTATAAGAGACAAATTTAATATATTTGAAACTGTCTGCTACATTTGAGGATGAAATGGAGATATGAACATGAAATTTAACAAGACACAAATACACAAAACAGAAAAGTCGGGAGGAATATTATATTTATATATTTTCTTATTATATATCAGAGTACCCATAACCTAAATCCAGTAGTGTCTTCTCGAATCCAATGGCTGGTCTTTCCCTATGTCACTTAGCATGACAAGTGTTTTAGTTTAAGGTATCCTGAGCTGTAAGTGTGGTCAAAGTTATTCTCTTGAGATCATGGTTGCTTATTTAGTTAGGTTGTCACTGGGAGTAGAATTCACAAGGGTAATAGCACCTCTGTGTTCCAAAATTCTGTGTCTAAGCCAGCGGGATCTGGATCCCACGTATCGCAGACCGCACTGCGAACAGGTAAACAAGGTACTTAAGCATAGTTTTCCTCAATTTAGTTTCAGATTTGTTTTTGCTAACCCTTTTACTGTAGGATCACTTTTGAGGGAGAAGCCTGCTCTTCGTGTGGACCTTAATTCGAGTGTCGTTTACTTGTTTACCTGTTCGCAGTGTGGTCTGCGATACGTGGGATCCAGGAGTTCCCGCTGGCTTAGACACAGAATTTTGGAACACAGAGGTCTTTCGTTTAGAAACTAGGTTTCCTCTTTCTAAACCACCTTTTTCTGCCATAAGGGAACACAGTTTAGCACAGGACCATCCTTTCACTCACCTAGATTTTAGAGTACTGTATTTTTGCTCAAATAGACTGGACCTTTTAATTTCAGAGTCGCTGTTTATTAAGAAAATGAAACCGGAATTGAACAACAACTCTTCCGGTATTCAACTAGCTATCATATAGTTTCATAGTAGGTACATAAAGTGGGTCGTTAGCCATTTTATTTTTGAGTGTGGTTGTTTGTTTACCTTTCATATTATTTTTATTTCTGTTTTTGTATGTTTTGCGTTTTGTTTTAGTTTTTTCGTAATTCTTAATTTTTAGTTTGTATGTGATGTTCGTTTCATTTTATGCTTTTACTGAAGCTTTTAATAAGAGAATTCATTTTAATGTAATTTTTAGTGATTTCTCATCCTTGTCATTTTTTCAGATGAGGTTTTAAACCTCGAAAGCTCGTATAATACAGAATGTCCTTCGTGGTCTTGGCACTATTATATATCATCAAGCTAAGATTTCCAAGTAGCCGCCCAATTACTGAGACTATTTACATATATATATATATATATATATATATATAATATATATATATATATATATATATAAGTATATTATATATATATATATATATATATATATATATATATATAATATATTATATATATATATATATATATATATATATATATTATATATATATTTATATATGGTATTTTAGGATACAAATCCGTACCTCTGATTCGAAAATGGACAATACGGAATCTTATGGAGCAAAATTTCTTTGTTTTGAAAGAGAGATGGGACGGTAAGCTCCCAGACTATACAGGATATTGTATACTGTTTGGAATCCCCACCTTTAATGGAATTTGGGAATTCCAGTCAGGGAATCACTGCTCGCAAGCTTAATTGTCCAGACACTGTACGTATTCTTGACTGGACTATGAATACAGGTAAAATAGTTTTTTTTTTAGTTTTCTGTAAAAGAAACTTGTTGAGATGGCTATTTTTTCTGTCCGCCCTCAGATCTTAAAAACTACTGAGGCTAGAGGGTTGCAAATTGTTATAGTAATCATCCACCCTCTAATCATCAAACATACCAAATTGCAGCCCTCTAGCCTCAGTAGTTATTTATTTTACTTAAGATTAAAGTTAGTCATGATCGTGCGTCTGGTACCGCTATAGGTGCTGAAAGTCTCACGGGCTGTGGATGTGAGCTTCATGAGCCCTGTGAGTTTCATACGGCATTATATGCTTTACCGAAAACTCAAATGCGACGAAGAACTCTGTCCTCTGCTACAAAGTTTATTTCATGAGAAATAGTTTATTTCTGGGAGAATTTTTTTTTCTTATTCTTCATCATACTAATTATTTTCTTTTATTTGCTTTTTCAAATAGTTTGCCGATGGATAATACGAAAAAAATAGTAATTAGACTTGAAAATAAACTTTTAAACAAAACGCAAAATTGACAGCAGAACTTTTGAATACTTTTAAAACCAAGATGTAAGACAGAAATTATGTTTAGCTTATGGTTTTTTATCTCTTTTTGTAATCAAAGGCTATGAAATAAGGTGAAATTTGTTGGAAGAAAAAGACAGTACTGCAAATTACTGTTCAATGAGAAAAAAAGGTATTGAGAAAATGTTCCCTCGTAATAGAAAATGGGATCTCGTAGAAAATGGGAACTCGTAGAAAATGCGAACTCTTAGAAAATGGGAACTCGCTCCAACGTATCTAAGACCACTGTGAGAATAGTGAACAACCAGACGACAATTGGTCTCAGGTTAACAGGTGGAGCAGGTATCTCTCGCTCTCTCTCTCTCTTTCTCTCTCATCATTGAACCTATAACACATTTACTCGTGAAGCGAAGCTACCAGCAGATACAGGCCTAATGAATGACACCAACATTATGAATACACCTAAAGGAACGCCACTCTTACTTCGAAATAAATCGTGTTGAAGCTGGCAAACTCGGTCAAAAACTCAGTCAAAAGCCTCCTAGGATAAGGAGAGAGAGAGATCTATTATGCAATCTTCTCTCCGAAGGTCATTTGTGTCGAGCAAGACTGAGAGAGACCTTGCTTTCACGCTGAAGAGTTGAAGGATCCATCTGCTTCTACTTCTTCTTCTTCTTCTTCTTCCAGGGCCAAATGCAGAGAGATCGTCCAAGAGGGGTTCTCAAATGGCTCCTCATCCGACGACAAGAATGAGAGGAGAAGAAGAAGAAGGAGAAGAAGGGCAAGAAAAAGAAGTGAAAAGAGAGAAAGAGAAAAAATTACATATGTAGTATGAGCCTGTAAATCGCCGGGTTAGTTTCTTTTAAGAGGCAGGAAATGATGGCTGGCTTTTGAGTCTAACTTTTATTTTTCGAAAAATATTAAATTCAACACTGAAATATTTAATAGATCGCAATTTATTTATTAATTTGGGTTTAATTCATAAAAAAACATATAATACCAAAATCTTGTCTAGCGAGCATTATATTTATTTCGTTTCATTATATAACGTCGTATGAATACTTTCTCTCAGTATGTCAAATAATTCGAGATCTTGCAGCCACCAGCATAAATTACAAAGTAAGTCACAAATAAATAGCAGGAATGGAAGATATTACGATAAAAGGGTGCAAGAGAGAGAGAGAGAGAGAGAGAGAGAGAGAGAGAGAGAGAGAGAGAGAGAGAGAGAAATGTAAGATTTCACTTTATAATTTTTTCCTAAAATTTCAAAATTTATGACAAATAAAACACAAAAATGAAGAGTTATGAAAAAACAAAACAAAACGGATTCACTAAAACAAAAGAAGGGAATTAAGAAAGGTTTACAAGTGTCTCAAATGAGGTATAAAA
Organism: Macrobrachium nipponense; assembly: GCF_015104395.2. Taxonomy (NCBI): domain Eukaryota; kingdom Metazoa; phylum Arthropoda; class Malacostraca; order Decapoda; family Palaemonidae; genus Macrobrachium; species Macrobrachium nipponense. The sequence goes on along the minus strand of NC_061094.1, from coordinate 57,909,433 downwards.
ATTAATTGCTTGGACATTATATATGTATATGTATATATATATATATATATATATATATATATATATATATATATATATAATATATATGTGTGTGTGTGTGTGTGTGTGTGTGTGCGTGTCTGTGTACACATATACTTTACCTTTCGCAAATCCAGCCCAAAAAAAGGGAAACCCTCTTTTGCGTTAACACAAAATATCGGAAAAAGTATCTTGTTCACACGCCCACCCCTAAAAAAGGGGGAGAGAGGGAAAGTAAAAAGTCTCACGAGACTGTGCCTACATGTGAAGGGAAATGGAAGGGAGGGAGGGAAGGGAGGGACAGGCCCCCCTTGAAAATTTATCCATCAAGAAAGAAGGGAAATTCCCGCGGGTACAGAACTCAAGTCAGATTTCTCCCAGAAACCGACCAAAGAAAAGGCTTCGCTTCGAGAGAGAGAAGAGAGAGAGAAGAGAGAGACGAGAGAGGAGACGTGCATGAAGAGACTGAGAGAGAGAGAGAGAGAGGAGAGCGACCCCTTGAGGGATTCGTAAATGTACCTTTCACTCTTCTCCTGCTGGCTTGTATCGTTTCCCACATCACGTCAGAAGAAGAAGAAAAAGGAGTAGTCTTAAGAGGCATTTGCCTCGTAGGATTCCTGACAACTAGGAACACTGGATAGGAAACTGAGCTGCTTTCCTTCTCAGGACAGGGCCATCCAGGGATACTGAAGACTGGCTAGCCCTTCCAAAATGCTCTATAGATACGTACATATACTCCAGTGAGCGAGGTTGCATTCTTGATAATATTCCTAAGGGAATGATGATCGTACCTCTAATTTGGTTATTCCGAGTGTGACAAGATGAGCAGGAATAGCCATCCTCTCTTTGTAAGTTAGGAACTTTCTCTGTTATCTGTTACAATAATACTTATTGTCTCTTGGTTTCATAATAAAAGGAGTTTATGACTTCAGGCTTACTTATCAGAGAATTATTAATCTAATAATTAAGTAATCGATGATTTTGGTACTTCGCTTTAAACTGAGCGTAGTTTTCTAGAATGGAGAAAGTCCCGAGATATGGCAAAAAGTTATAGCTACTTGTAATTCCGGGTACCAAATTCGCAGGAACAAATTCCATAGACCTATACACAGGGTTGGAAGACCAGTAGGAATTCTCCTAAAACGAAATAGTATTTTATTGTTATGTTGCTTAAATAGATTTTATATCAACGAGATCGAAATCATTTGCATTCGCCCAGCCATCGTCGAATGTTACATGCATTGTTATAGTAATTATGATTTGTTCTTTAATAACAGTTCATAAGCCATGAACTCAAAATCAGGCTGATAGTTATAATGTAAAGTTATGAGTTTCAATGCGTATATTTTGAAAGAAAGAATCAATACTCATTCTATTTATTGTCCTTAACATAATGACATATAAATATATAAATAACAGTAAAATGATAGAAATGCAGCAATTACTTATAACATTGTACTTCTAGACTCACTACGTCGGAAACGAACTGAGAGGACCAACTACGACATTCCGTAACCGAATAAAACCGTCGCTTTGCGTCCCAATTCTATGACGTCAGTTCATCTGCCCCCGACGCGGGGATGACAGAGCGGAAACGGGCTGTAAGTAACTAACGCCGAACTATAAAGGACTATGAATGAAGGACTGTGAGTGAAGGACTGCGAAGGACTCTCCCTTTGGCTCGTATATCTCCTGCTTCTGTCAGTGTCGACGACGATATAATTTACTTAGGCGAAGCCCGTGTGACTGGAGCGCAAACCTTCTGAAGCCGCGTTGTTGTCCCCCAGAGGATGAGTTCCGGATCCTCGGAGCCACTTATTCCAATTGACATCAGCAGCGATTGTCTGTCTCCGCCATATGCCTCCGGGAATCCTCCGGAACCGCCGACGAACTCCGGTTTGTTGAGCTCGGCTTAACTTTGTTGGTGAATGTTACGAAGACGTTTGCGAATCCTAATGGTGGAATGGGTTATTTCAGTAATGTGGAGAGAGGATTATTGAATTTGATTTGGAAATAATTTATGACGATATAGCTGTCGGTTAAATGGGGCTTTGTATAAATACGTATATAATAATATATATGTATATTATATATTAATATATACTATATATATAATATATATATATATATATGTGTGTGTGTGTGTGTGTATATATATATATATATATATATATATATCTATATATATATATATATATATATATATATATAAACTTGTGGCCGTAAAAATATACTCAACACAGTACCAGACAACATAAATTGCGTGTTACTCTCTCTAAAAGAATATGATATTGCAAGTCATTTGAAATACGGAGAGAGAAGATGGATGAGAGAGAGACGAGAGAGAGACGAGAAGAGAGGCGAGAGAGAGAGATATTTCATTAAACGTAGTAGCTTTAGCTGCCGCTATCCCGTCTCCAGACAGGGTAAAGCATTTGACGTCACCTCTTTATCCTTTCTCAGTGTCTGACTTAACACCATAAACCAGTGTGTGTGTGTGTGTGTGTATGAGCATAGGAGAACCTCCCTTCTTACGCCTTTCCTCCAACTTAGGGTTGAAGATCCTGAGAGGAAGCTCTGGAAACTTGTCCCCGCGTTAAATGGTATCAGGAAAGACCAGGAATTCGGCTCTGGAGAGACACTTACTTAGATATGGTCCGCTTTTCTCGAATGGGTGTGTGTGTGTGTGTGTGTGTGTGTGTGTATTATCATTAGTATATGTGTGAGAGCGTGTGTGTGTGTGTGTGTGTTAGTGTCATGAAGAGTCATATCTGATGAGGTATATAACTCTGAATTGCCAGTTTTCAAGCGTGGACGAAAAAACACGTTGTCTCATCCTTTAAATATATCCACTGACATTTTTCGAATGGGTTTTGTATTTGTGTGTGTTTGTGTGTTTTTCATGAATAGTATAATGTCTGATGAAGGAATATTCGGTTTCAAGCTTAGA
>NC_061094.1:57883965-57893965 GCF_015104395.2 Macrobrachium nipponense | reverse complement strand
TACCCCTTCTACATCAGAAGCCCTTTGTCCTCATCGGGCCACGTGCTCCCCTTTGTGACTTGTTAAAGACCAAGTTTCGTTGCATACCTCAGTGAACCATTCGAGTTTACCTTCCCCAATGTTAGAGAATTAATCAAGCCTTAATCAAAGCAGAAGTCATTTTTCCTTTTATCTCGTTTTATCTGGGATTCTTTTCCAGATTCCATGAGTCACGTGCGTCTCTCTGCCGCAAGTGTGCATTAACCCCAAGTGTATGAAAACCAGCTATAACAGCTCAATGGAGCCATCATTTACCTTTTCTCCAGCCCAGCACGGGCCGCTTAGTAAATAAATAGTGTTAAGTAACGAGCTGAGTTTTTCTGGCGACCTTCCCTCTAAAGAAATTAATAATAACTTTTTCAGCTTACGGTAAGTTAAAGCAATTCCCATCTTGAAATCCCCTAAATTACTTGCCGTTTACGTATCTAGCTTCTTCTCAAGGCCCTATATACGTAACATTGTCGACCTCGCCGAGGGATCGAATCTGGGCTTGCTTAAAAAAAAAAAAAAAAAGCTTGTAAATCGCGTTATCCGTTGTAAAACGTAAACTGTAAATTATTTACAAAGCGTAAATCAAGCACACTTGCAGGGAAAGAAGACACACTGACTCACGGTAAGGTATTCCATTCATTAATATGATTATTTATAACCAATGTTAGCTTAAGGTACGTTTAAGTATTTTTATTGTAGAAGTGTTTAAAAGAGCGTAGGTAGAAATCTTTATTATTGTAACGGCGAACGCGCCAGAGCTTTATTTTAGCGGCGAGCAAACAATTTGCCCCGCGAATTCTCTGTTACTTTGTGCTGTCCTCGTCGGACGAGACAGAGCAGTGTTGAGATAGATGCAGAAAGAACCAGATCAAAAACTAGGAAGTGCTTGCCAGGGTTTATTGCTGTGTTTGAAAGCCTAGCTAGTTAGGAGTGTTTTACTCATAGTTACGGCAAAAAGAAGTGTACAATTCTTTTGTCTGTGAATATGTTAGGGTATTCATTTTTTAACTAGTTTTCATTCCAAGTGTTGGTAACCGCTTACCTCTCAGCTAATTCAGCTTCGCGCCTCTCTCGCGCCTGCGCGGTCTCAACCAACCTTCGTCTCATTCACAGCGGCAGCCATGTTTGTTTCCTCTTTCAACATTATCTAAACAATTTAAGCAAAGTAACGTAAGTCACGAAGTTTTAACGTAAATAATATCAATGTCTGTACTAGTATCTATCGTTCTGCCAGAGAATTAACGTAATTCGCCTTGAATAAGAAGTAGAATTTTTGTGTTGTAAATTGCCTTCGCATTTACAGAGAATCAGCTGTTTGAACGACAATGCTTGCGCTAGCAGCGCTACCCAGCTCCTTCACGTGTTTCACCTCGCATCGCTCACTCGCGCGCTGAGCGAAAAATTTCATTTCACATTCGCACTTAACGTAAGCCTCATTCACAATTGTTTGCTAACATCGTTTTAAATCCTTACCGTCATTTCACTGTTCACAGGGACCTAGTAATCTTACATAAAGTTAACGTAAATCTCAAGTAGAGTAAATCACAAGAATTGTTAACGTAAAACGCGTCTTTGTAAAATTCATATTGAAACGCAAATCATTTCATAAGTGCAAGCCGCTAACATTAACGTAAAAAATCGTTCACACACGAGCGCGTTATCATTTTCATAAAACTTATCCAAAAGCAATTCTTTCATTAAAAACGTTAACGTAAGTAAATCATTTAACGCAAGTTGCGTCATATTAAACTAACATTAGTAGTTCAATTCAAATATAAGGGAGTTCATTCATATATCATTTTTCACCCTCCTCTCCGAGAGAGAGATGAGAGAGAGAGAGAGAGAGAGAGAGAGAGAGATAGAGAGAGAAAACCAGAACACAGTATTCACGAAGCCAAGAGTACTACATCTTCCACCATTAATTATAGCATGCAGAATTAACATTATTTAGTCTCTTGTGTCTTTCATTACACAGCGTGATACGTACGCGCCTGTGTCCATTGCAGTTTGCAAGCATTTATTTAGTTCATTTACCGAGTACTTCAGCGAGGGACTGAGCATTCCAAAATAAATTTCCATTACCTGTCGTTGCCCGAGTGGTCTTTTCATTTTCTTTTATCACAAAAGACTTGCGTATACCGCAAGCACAATTCGCACAGCGTGCCACGCCAATTCATTACTTCCAGACAGGGAAGTCGTTACCAGTTTAGGACTGGCCACCACCAGTGCACGTCAGGTCTTACCATTTCACAGTGCCACTAATTCTTGACACTGTCCATCGACTGGCTGCTGAAGTACTCCCACCTTTTACTTTCTCTCCTCCATCATTACACTCTGCCATGAGCAGTGCCATTTCACTTCAGTATATTTAAGTATACTGCATGTAGTGTCCGGGACACACCAGCACGATACCAGTGCTCCAAGGAACGCCTCCATAAGGGCCATTGCACCTGTACAGGCCGTACAGGTAGCCATTAAACCTGCGTGTCCGTCCTTACGGAACGCCCAAATAATTAGTGTGTCCGTGTACAGGGTCAGTCCTTCGGAACACTCAACAAGGGAACGCCTCCCAGAAGTGCCGCAATACCAGCCCTAAGTGCTGACAAACCTGCGTGTCCGTCCTTACGGAACGCCCAATTCATTAATGTCCGTGTACGAGGATCAGTGATCTTTCGGACCATCCCAAGGGAACGCCTCCCCAAAGTGCCGCAATACCAGCACTACTAGTGCTGCCCAAGGAACGCCTCCTCATAAGTGCCATGCACCTGTATTGTCCTACAGGTAGCCATTCCAACGTCTCCCAAGTTGGGAACGCCCGTAAGTGTGACGTGCGCCGCACACTTCATTCGTTTTTCCACCTCATCAGAAGGTGCCAGTCACAAAGTGCCACCGAGCACCCAGTCTTTTCAGACTTTTCCTTACCACGTCGCAGAACCCATTTCCAAGTGAGTGCCACTTTCCACAGTAGGCACTCCCATTCCATCCATTTACCCTTCCTGGTCATTATTATCATTTTCACCCGAGCCTCTACTGCAGCCTAAGGGAAATGTCTTCCCCTGCTTCCCGCGACTTCTTTGCCAGAGAGCTAGAGAAGCTCGGAGCCCTCATAACTCTGGGCAAGGAGGCTGGTTACAATGACCAGCACTTGACCAGTGGATAAAGACACAGCAGGCTGCCGCACGCCTGCAAGAAAAGGAAGTAGAGAAAACCAGAGACAAGCCAGAGAAGCAAAAGGAAAGGAAGGCAAGGGAAGAGGAGCGAAAGCATGAGCTCGCTCTCAAGGAGAAGGAACTCGACATCAAGCGGGAGAAGGCCCGTAAGGAGAGTATCCTAGCTCCAGCCACTCTGCCAGCTTCCAGCCCTGCACCCACTGTCTCCCTTAGTCCCGCCGTCTCTGGTCAGCCTGACATCCTTTCTATTTGTGAGCCTGGTCCTGATCCAGTGCCGGAGATAGAAATTCCTGCCGCATCCTGCCAGCCTTTTACCTTTTTACCGCCTACCTCCTCCCTTTTGGAAGAGGTAAGCCCACCAGTTAACCCCGAAATTGCTTCCGAGGGTGATTCAACGGAGGTTCCCTTAGCCTCCCCACGTCACATCACTGCCAGAAAGGACTCTTCACCTGTGCCAGAGCACACTGCCAGCCTTGGTGACTCCGCAGATTCGCAACCTGTGGGGCCATCTCGGCCTTATCATCCAGTGCCACGGAAGAGGTTCTGGAACAAGTTCTGCCGAGACTGTGGCCGCAAGGGTCACATGTCTGCCAACTACGGAGGGTGCGCGAACCACAATATTCCTGCCGTCGCAATGGCCATTACTAATCCTTCTTCTCTAGGACCCCCAGCTAAGGGCCCTATAACCGTCGCACCCCTCCAAAGTCATTATCAGCCAAGCCATGTCAGAGCCTACGACGACTCTGGCGCTCAAGTCTCCCTGATACGGGAAGACAGAATTCCCCGAGGGGCTAACGTTGATAGACGTCGATTGATCACCATTGAAGGTATCAATCACATTAAACTGATCCTTCCGACCGTCCAATTGAGGGTCACCAGACCTCACTTCTCCAAAAAATGTACTCTTGCAGTTGCAAGCTACATCCCAGGAGGTTATGACCTCCTCCTAGGGCAAGACATGAAGTCTCCCTCACAATTCAAAAAGCCTAGGGGTCCTAACCCCATGTCAATTCACTCCAAAGCAAGGAGTCACCGAAATTCTACTTCCTCTAGGAAGTACATCCACCAACAGTCTCCCCCGTTACCAAGGAGGGAGATTGACCATTCACAGTTCCGTTGCAAGACCTGTAACGTAATAGGGCACTCCACAAATTGGCCTAGGTGCCCTAGCAAGTTATGTGCAGCGGACACTGTCCAAGTTCCACAAGGCTTAGCCTTCCAAAAGAGACAGGAGCCTCTGTCTCCCATTTCCAAGGGCACGCTGAGAGGTATTGCACCTCCAGTACCCGTCACAGGTCCAGTCGACCTCAACTCTCTGCCAGTGCCACTTGGCAGCACTGAGCAGTGCCAAGCTCCGTCCATCCTGGACGTAGAGCCACCACCGAACTTGACCTCTGCGCTTGGCCCCGAGCTAGCGCCGGCGCCTAACCTTATCAAGGATCCTCCTACAGGAGATCCTCCAACAGGCATGGAGCTTACCGCGGCCCATGGCCAATCCAAAGTCCATGAGTCTTCTTCACCTTCACCACTGTCGCCCGAGGATGAACCTCCGGCAGACCTCACCTTCATACCTCCTCTGGAAAACCAGGGGGAACTGGAAAACTGCCCGACCAGGAGTCAGCCTGGAGTTTTCCCCTTACGACAGCTGTCGCAGCAGCCGGAGTGAGGGCCTCCCCTGCAGTAGGTTCCACCTCTACGACGGTTGCTGCAGAGACCGAAGTAGGGTGTTCTCCTGAAATCCTTCAGGCTACCGCTGCCTCTGCTCCTGCCGGCGTTTCTGGCCTTTCCCCAGAGTCGGTTGCCCTCCGTCTACTCCAAGGACTGGTATAGCCAGGTCCTGGAGGAATAAGAAGAAGAAGAAAGAAGGGACGTCATTAACAAACTAACACAAAAAGAGCCACATGCTCTCCTTGACACCTGTGCCCGAGGTACAGTGTCGCATTCATTTGCAGAATGATCCTGGCACCTACCCAGAGAAGGGTAGCCAGCCTGATCTCTGCCAGTAGCACTAACCCTCTAACCCCTAGCCATTGTAATACTAACCCTCACTTAAATATAATTACCTCATTGCATTTCCCTCCTGGTAAATTAACCACTCATCATCCCCACGCATCATTACCTCTCATTATGTATTTTAACAGTTCCGTCGCTGAACTACTGCTGTGCGTACCACACTCTGGAATGATTGCGTCTTCATTTAACTGTATTGAGTAGGTTAGGCTAATGATTTAGTCCACCAGGGCATTAGGTTAGTAGCAAGTAGAATTTTCAAGTAAACCTTATCTAGGGGTAGAGTAGACTGTCGTCACAGACAACCCGTAGTTATTACTTAGGCTAGATTACATCACTACATTAAGTTAGTACACTTAGCATCTTTGCCTATAAGTTAGGTAGGCCATTGTAGTCAGCCGTATCGCTGCTCAAAAAACTTCAAGTTAGAGTAGGAGAACTGGGTAGTCGAGGCGATCAACTTATTTAAGCCAAGACCTTCACGCCCGAAAGGGAGTGAATGCCTTCTTAACAGGGGGAGCTGCTACGTCTATAGAACGCCTCGCCTTCCCAGCAGAGTTTTTAGTTATATTTAATTATAAAAAGTAGCAGCCATGCCTTCTCCTGAAGCGACTGTTGTTGGGAGAGTGGGTATGTCGTAGGAATGATATTTCCGGTCTGACGGAGCGTTAGGGTAAGAGAGGCAAGTCACAAGAGTAGCTAGGCTTCGAGATGGATTTTAGGGACTTCTACAATAAGACCTATTTTCCTTCCCAATTTGCTGGCGTTGTGTTTACCACCTTTCAGGCAATGCTCGAGGCGGTTTTTGGAAGCCCCGTGATTCGAAAACAACCAGTATCGCTCTCAGTCGGCTGCGAGACGTGATCTCGGACAGAGGTCAAATTGCCAGCCTCCCAAAATTAGGCCTACCCACGATGTACTGGTGGACACAACGAACCCCAGACCTGAACAGAGGTCAGGCCGCATTCTTCTACAAGGATACACAGAATATTGCATAAAGGTACGTCTGAAAGTGTAAACTTCAACCCAGCACCTTTTACTACCATACGACTCTTGCTAATTTCATTTTCAATTCTCATTTTTACCCCTTCTACATCAGAAGCCCTTTGTCCTCATCGGGCCACGTGCTCCCCTTTGTGACTTGTTAAAGACCAAGTTTCGTGCATACCTCAGTGAACCATTCGAGTTTACCTTCCCCAATGTTAGAGAATTAATCAGCCTTAATCAAAGCAAGAAGTCATTTTTCCTTTATCTCGCTTTAATCTGGGAATTCTTTTCCAGATTCCATGAGTCACGTGCCGTCTCTCTGCCGCAAGTGTGCATTAACCCCAAGTGTATGAAAACCAGCTATAACAGCTCAATGGAGCCATCATTTACCTTTTCTCCAGCCCAGCACGGGCCGCTTAGTAAATAAATAGTTGTTAAGTAACGAGCTGAGTTTTCTGGCGACCTTCCCTCTAAAGAAATTAATAATAACTTTCAGCTTACGGTAAGTTAAAGCAATTCCCTCTTGAAATCCCTAAAATTACTTCCGTTTACGTATCTAGCTTCTTCTCAAGGCCCTATATACGTAACAATATATATATATATATATATATATATATATATATATATATATATATATATATATATATATATATATATATATATATATACTGTATATAATATATATATATATATATATTATATATATATATATATATATATATATTATATATATCGAACTACAAATGTCCTTTAATATCTAATTCGCTCTCTACCTCGGAATTAATATATATTTTCATATATGTTTAACCGAGGGGGAATTTATTAAGCGATAATAGAATTGGCGATCGACAGGCGCGAACTAGCGACCTCTCAATTCCAGGACTGGCAGTGAAGCCTTAAACCACCCGACGACCGCAAGAGATATAAGTTCATGCCGCCTCCCACCTGAAATACCTTTCGCGCACAGGTATTTTTTGAGAGGTCGCTGGTTCGCGCCTGTCGATCGCCAATTCTATTATCGCTTAATAATTCCCCCTCGGTTAAATAACATATATGAAAATATATTAATTCCGAGGTAGAGCGAATTAGATATTAAAAGGACATTTGTAGTTCGATATATGTATATGAATCACGGTAATGTGATAGACTTATATAATGACTACGTGCGGGTAAAAGCACTACCACGCCACAGAGAACGAGATGGGTTGATGCAGTCTCCAAAACAAAAAAATACCTGTGCGCGAAAGGTATTTCAGGTGGGAGGCGGCATGAACTTATATCTCTTGCGGCGTCAAGGTGGTTTAAGGCTTACTGCCAGCCCCTGGAATTGGGAGGTCGCTGGGTTCGCGCCTGTCGATCGCCAATTCTATTATCGCTTAATAAATTCCCTCTCGGTTAAACATATATGAAAATATATTAATTCCGAGGTAGAGCGAATTAGATATTAAAGGACATTTGTAGTTCGATGTATGTATATGAATCCCGGTAATTGATAGACTTATATATAGATATATATATATATATATATATATATATATATATATATATATATATATATATATATATATATATATATATATATACATATATAACTGAAAAGGAACTCCTTACAATTCACCCAAGAACTGTATTCTAGTTTGAAAATAAAGAACAATCTTGCTACAAAAAAAAAAAAGTCCATTTTATTATAAATCAAAATCTGTCCAAACCTGAAAAATATCCTTCAGGAGCAAATCACTGAGAGTATACCTGAGAAGCTTCTGTGATGATTCCTCATCATCGACTTCTGTCATGTAAATCACGGAGTCTCTTTTCTGAGTCTTGCCGAGTCTCCGTCTCTTGAGCCTTCTCTCTTGAGTCTTCTTTCTTTCCATGCTTGGCTTTCCATGAGTCCCTCTCTGGAAGAAGAAGAAGATTCCTTAAGAGCATCTCATGAAGAATTCTTTGGATCTCTCCCGGTTTCTCTTTGGAATGATATATACGTATTTCCCCCGAGAGAGAGAGAGAGAGAGAGAGAGAGAGAGAGAGAGAGAATCATGCGCAAAATCTCGAATGGCTGTATTAGGACAGGGAATTTATGAAGGTATGTAGCCTTTCCTTACATAAATGTTGTTTTTACACTCTCTCTCTCTCTCTCTCTCTCTCTCTCTCTCTCTCTCTCCAGATAAGGAAAATCATATACATAAGACAAGTAAACATTATACTTACACAAACAACATGAATAAACCTTCTAGCTCGGAAACAGAATGTCTTATTCTACGGAAAATAAAATGAATATATCTGTCAGAATACTGTACAATATATCGAGTTTGCTGTGCCGGGTAAGTTTAGCAAACGTTGGGTGTGGTCAACAATTGGACGGGTTTCCATCAAGTGAAGGGAGACGCGGTCGATGCATAGAAGGAGGTAGAGGAACAGGACTTGCAACCTCTCTCTTTTTGCAAATGCAATTTCTATAAGCTGCAGTATTTTGCCTATAAAGTTCAAACCTTTTAAATAGAGCCAATTAAGTATTTATTATGAGAAAACAACAATATTATTAAACTATAGATATTTAAATACATAAAAATACAAAAAAAACCTTAAATATATAACTATACAAATAAAATTAAAAAACTGAAAATATTCAATATCACATTAGATACTGTCGCCAGGCAACTAACAGGCCTCGAACTGATGTGAAACGCACCTAGTGAACGAGCACTTGACATCCTTATGAACGCGCCCTTAACATCGTTATGAACGCGCGAAAATGAAAGGCAACGTGGATGACGGGAAAGCGCCCGCGTACGGGGTATCAAAGCCAAACCCACTCTTGGTATTAGACACCATAGCCATCGGTAAAGTGTCGGGGAAATAGGCTAAGTTGAAGAGAGTAATTGGTCAGTAAGGGAAGGGGGGAGAGAGAGAGAGAGAGAGAGAGAGATAAGGTATTAAATAGGAGTACGCAAAGAAATTTTTTTGTTTTTATTTAGTATTTGAGTTTTTATTTTTTTATTTTTTTTATTTTTATTTTTAGCGTGGTTAATGTTGGTTTAGTCATGCAAAGAATAACTTCAGGTCCCTGAATAGTTCTTGTTTTTTGGCTAAATAGGCCTTTGTTCTTAGTTATTGTTTTTAGGAAGGAACTACATTTACCGATAAACACTTCAAGGTGGTTAATCATATTCATATGTATATATATATATATATATTATATATTAATATAATATATATATAATATATTATATATAAAATAATATATAATTATATATGTATATATATATATATTATATATATATATATATATATAATATATATATATATATATGTATATATATATGTATATATATATATATTATTATATATATATAATATATATATTAATTATATAACATACATATTTTGGCTTTATGTATATAGTCATCACGTCCCAAATTTCACGGTTCAGTTATATCATACATACATACATACATATATATATTATATATATATATATATATATATATATATATATAGATAGATAGATAGTATATATACACATAATGTACAATACTCTAACAGTCAAGTAATCTCAGTCAGCATTATGCCAATATTTCAATTTAAAAGCACAAATAAAAAAAGATAAACACATTAAGAAAGAACTTTATCCCACGACAATATTTAAAAGACCTACGACGTTATCGACCATTGCGGCAAAAAAAAAAAAAAAAATCCTATATTCCCCCCACACCGTCATGGGAACGAGAAGACAGCCAGACCACCTCATTCCAACTGGAACGAACGGGAACGGTTATCATTTGATCGATTCCTGATTGGGAAGA
>NC_061094.1:57866465-57876465 GCF_015104395.2 Macrobrachium nipponense | reverse complement strand
TTATTTATACATAGAGCATCACGTTTTATATACTTCGTGATCAAGTTATTCATATATATATATATATATATATATATATATATATATGTATATATATATATATATATATACATATATATATATATATATATATTACTATATATATATATATATATATATATATATATATATATATATATATATAAGGGTAAAAGAAAAATCAGGAACTTGATGACGTTAATGTAAAGTAACCATCATATAAACAAGTAACTTCGGTGCAATCGAGTTTTCTGTACAGCGTATAAAGCCGTATGAAACTCTCAGGCATGGCCCATGAAACTCTCGGCCGAGGCCCATTAAAATTTCAGCAACGGCCCGGTGTTGGCATGTTTTGCTGACAATAGCGGTGCCAGACGCACGAGAATGGCTAACTTTGACCTCTAATAAAACAATAACTACTGAGGCTAGAGGTCTGCAATTTGGTATGTTTGATTATTGGAGGGTGGGTCAGCATCATACCAATATGCAGCCCTCTAGCCTCAGTAATTTTTACGCTTTGAGGGTGGACACAAAAATTGCGGAAAGACAGACATAGAGCCCTTAATAATTTTATTTTACAGAAAACTAAAAATCAGTCATTTTTCCCCCTATGATATTCTCAGCACTGATGAAAAATCCTTATGTCAAATGGGGTTCATATCAAATTATTTTTAGGTATTTAATTCCATTATAATTCTCAGTCTGAACTAGGCAGCGTCTTTATGAAAATAAGGAATGGTCTGAGAATTAAGATGTATTGCTGTCAGTTATAAAGAGCACGTTCAGCATTATGGAAAAGTGAGTTTTACATTCTGTTACTCATGAATGATTCATTTTTAACAATGGGTATTTCTAAATTTCATTTTTTTGGTTCGCAACCCATACATTGTAAGACAGTCGATTTTGCAGAAGTCTACGAACTAATATATATATATATATATATATATATATATATATATATATATATATATATATATATATATATATATATGTTAAAGAAGATCAAGGGCAGGAACACGAAGAGATTCACATTATCCTTTAATCCTACGTTTCGTGACAACATCGTCACATCTTCAGGGATTTTTCTACAAAATAAAGTATAAAATGTTAACATAAAATATAAGAGCTGATCACAAGATCCAATAGTTGAAAATTAAAAAAACAGTTTAATGGTAAAATTACAACTCTATACTTAAAATTACATGCACACTTGATTAAAACAGACCAGAAATACCAAACAACTTACAAATGACGAGAAGAATATTAAAAATTAAAACTAAAAATTACACAAAGACAAAAGTAATAAAAAATATCATAAAAAGTAAAAGTCATATATTCACAAAACCACAGCCAAAAACAGCTCAACACCCAACCAACCTTTCAGCATCAAAGATAAAAACACACTAAAAGTAAACAACTTCAAGAGGCACAAGGAATGACAGAATAATTAGGCTAAAAAACAATGGGACAGCAGAGGAATGGTTGTTTAAAGTTGGAACTCGTAGTTTGATGTTCAGTGTTTCCAAAATCAACAGTTCGTTGGGTTCCCTTGTTTGGCCAATAATTATAAAATCATCGTAATTGACTGTAGCTTTACATTTAAAAGTATGCTTCCTTATATAAGATGTTTCAGGGTTAGATAATTTACACCCAGTTCTGTAACTAACGCCCCGATGGGAATCGGCCCTGACCCTGAGAAGACGCCGGGTAGATCCAACATATTTTCCCAGATTACATCTGGGACAAGTGTATTCATAAACGACACCCGACGTCATCAAAGGGCAGAGCCGATCTTTAAACATGAAGAGCGAGCCAATGGTCTTGGGATTTTTAGGTATAAGTTTTAGATTTACGGCTCCAAAATATCTGTGCACAATCTTGGTAAACTCGTTACGAAAATTATCATTTAACAGATACGGGAAACTGGCATAAAGAGGGAGCTTGGGGACCTTAAAACTAATAGGCTGTTCAGAAACCCTTTTATTGAGTAATTTATTTAAAATTCTATAAAAGATCTTAGAAGGAAGGAAAGCAATTATTAGAGAAGTACTGGAGGAGAAAAGTAATTTCATTGTGGAAGAGAGACCAGGTAGAGGTAAGAGACAGAGCACGATAAAGTAAGGTATATATCGAGTTGAGTTTGAAATTGAGAAAACAGAAACTATAGAAGTTGGAACCGAGCCCGGTAAATGTTTTCTTTCTGAAAATTGAGGTACTAAAACTTTCATTTTCCTTGGAGACCAAAATATCTAGGAAGGCTAATTTAGAATTATGTTCTTTTTTCCATTGTAAAAATTAATATTATTATGGTAATTATTAGCAAAATCTAGGAACCTGTACAGCATCGAATTCATGCTTGAACAAGATAAAAGTGTCGTCCACGTAGCGTGAGTAAAACAAAGGGCGGAAGGCCAGGGGCATTCGTCCAAAAATACGCTCCTCCAGGGAGCACATGAATATATTTGCAAAGGTAGGACCAAGAGGAGACCCCATGGCCATCCCCTCAATTTGTTTAAAAAGCTGTCCATTAAAAACAAATGCCGTGTCCAGCACGGCCAATTCTAAAAGAGCTTTAAAATTCGAATAACTAAAATTACAGTAAACAGACTCAGGTTCGGGGAAATAGCTTATCAAGAATAATGTTTATGGTCTCTCTTACAGGTACGTTGGTAAATAGTG
Source organism: Macrobrachium nipponense (assembly GCF_015104395.2). Classification (NCBI taxonomy): domain Eukaryota; kingdom Metazoa; phylum Arthropoda; class Malacostraca; order Decapoda; family Palaemonidae; genus Macrobrachium; species Macrobrachium nipponense. Next base: position 57,873,768 of record NC_061094.1, on the reverse strand, counting down.
ACTCGACATCAAAACTAGTCATGAATAAGTCAGTGTCTTGGGGTAAAAATACGTTCTTTAAATTGTTCGGAAATTTTAAGGGTATACTGATTAGTGGTCAGCGGTTCCAACAGGGGGACGAGAAATTTTGCCAGTTGGTAATTAGGTGTGTTGTAAGAGGCCAAGATAGGGCGGAGAGGAACATTATCTTTATGTATCTTTGGTAAACCATAAAGAATTCCGTAAGATGAACCACTGGAAAAAATAAATCTTGGAAACACTTTTTCATCAATGATGTTGTCATTTTTCAAGGTTCTAAGAAATCTATTGATTTTATCCTCAACTTTGAATATGCTTGATAACTAAGACACCTATTTTCTGGAAACCTGGTACGATCGCTTAAAATATTAGTCATTTTGTTGTTATAGTTCACTTTTATCCAATATTACCGTTCCCTCCCCTTATCCGGCCTAACAATGATAATGTCATCACGTTTAGAAAGGGACTTGAGGATTTCCAAATCACTCTTTTAAAAAAAGGGAGCCCAGTTTGTTTTGTTTTAAGTTTTGAGAAAAGCATTTGGGACAAAACCATTAACCTCACTCTGTAGGCGGCTAAGGTCACTACACAAATTGAGATTTTTAAACGTTGAAATAACACTTCAAGGGGCAGAAAAAATGACAGTAGTTAGGTTTAAAATTGGTAAGCAAAAATCTAACCCAAATGACAAGGAATTCTTCTCGTTTAGACAATACATATTTCGAAAAAGTTAAAAAGAGTTTTTATAACAACTATGAAATTGGTAGAATAATTCCAAGGTTTGCCAATTTTCTATGGTGTCTCCGTTGTGTAGTATTAATAAAATTTTTAATACTGTTATTAAAAAGCTGAGTAAAAATAATTCTTATCAATAAAAGAGAAACGATTCGAGAACTTGGTGGCGAAAAACTATTGAATTGCTTGTTAAGGCGTTCGGTGTCTTTTTGTTTACAGCTAATTTCGTAGTTTAGTAAATACTTAATTGTGTCAGAATAAAACTGAGAGTGATATAATGATTTTTTATAAACTTTAAAATTTAACAAAATTTGGAACAATATCATTAATGGACAATATTGCAGGAACTCAAGGTCCAGACTTACTTTTTCTTTTTTCATACATATTTTTTCAGTTACCGACATTTCTGTAAAAGTCCAAGGCCATAGCGAATCCTTACGAACTGCTGAAAGTTATTGTGTCCTCTTGAGCGTAAACGGAGAATAAAAAGCAGAACGACAAAAGCATAATTCAGCTCCATTGTAGAAATATTTGTAGAACATCCAGTGCAACCCAGCAACACGACGACAGTCCAGACGTACAGGGCGTTTATTCACATGTTAAAGAAGATCAAGGGCAGGAACACGAAGAGCATTCATTATCCTTTAATCCTACGTTCGTGACAACATCGCCACATCTTCAGGGATTTTTCTACAAAATAAAGTATAAAATGTTAACATAAAAATAAGATCTGATTTCAAGATCCAATAGTTGGAAAATTAAAACAGTTTAATGGTAAAATTACAACTCTCACACGTAAATTACATGAACACTTGATTAAAAAACTACGACCAGAAGTACCAAACAACTTACAAATGACGAGAAGAATATTTAAAAATTAAAACTAAATTACACAAAGACAAAAAGTAATAAAAAATATCATAAAAAGTAAAAGTCATATATTCACAAAACCACAGCCAAAAACAGCTCAACACCCAACCAACCTTTCAGCATCAAAGATAAAACACACTAAAAGTAAACAACTTCTAGAGGCACAAGGAATGACAGAATAATTAGGCTAAAAACAATGGGACAGCAGAGGAATGTTGTTTAAAGTTGGAACTCGTAGTTTGATGTTCAGTGTTCCAAAATCAACAGTTCGTTGGGTTCCCTTGTTTGGCCAATAATTTTAAAATCATCGTAATTGACTGTAGCTTTACATTTAAAAGTATGCTTCCTTATATAAGATGTTTCAGGGTTAGATAATTTACACCCAGTTCTGTAACTAACGCCCCGATGGGAATCGGCCCTGACCCTGAGAAGACGCCGGGTAGAATCCAACATATTTTCCCAGATTACATCTGGGGACAAGTGTATTCATAAACGACACCCGACGTCATCAAAAGGGCAGAGCCGATCTTTAAACATGAAGAGCGAGCCAATGGTCTTGGGATTTTTAGGTATAAGTTTTTAGATTTACGGCTCCAAAAATATCTGTGCACAATCTTGGTAAAACTCGTTACGAAAATTATTCATTTAACAGATACGGGAAAACTGGCTATAAAGAGGGAGCTTGGGGACCTTAAAACTAATAGGCTGTTCAGAAACCCTTTTATTGAGTAATTTATTTAAAATTCTATAAAAGATCTTAGAAGGAAAGCAATTATTAGAGAAGTACTGGAGGAGAAAAGTAATTTCATTGTGGAAGAGAGACCAGGTAGAGGTAAGAGACAGAGCACGATAAAGTAAGGTATATATCGAGTTGAGTTTTGTGAAATTGAGAAAACAGAAACTATAGAAGTTGGAACCGAGCCCGGTAAATGTTTTCTTTCTGAAAATTGAGGTACTAAAACTTTCATTTTCCTTGGAGACCAAAATATCTAGGAAGGCTAATTTAGAATTATGTTCTTTTTTCATTGTAAAATTAATATTATTATGGTAATTATTAGCAAAATCTAGGAAACCTGTCAGCATCGAATTCATGCTTGAACAAGATAAAAAGTGTCGCTCCACGTAGCGTGAGTAAAACAAAGGGCGGAAGGCCAGGGGGCATTCGTCCAAAATACGCTCCTCCAGGGAGCACATGAATATATTTGCAAAGGTAGGACCGAAGAGGAGACCCCATGGCCATCCTCAATTTGTTTAAAAAGCTGTCCATTAAAAAAACAAATGCCGTGTCCAGCACGGCCAATTCTAAAAGAGCTTTAAAATTCGAATAACTAAAATTACAGTAAACAGACTCAGGTTCGGGGAATAGCTTATCAAGAATAATGGTTTATGGTCTCTCTTACAGGTACGTTGGTAAATAGTGACTCGACATCAAAACTAGTCATGAATAAGTCAGTGTCTTGGGGTAAAATACGTTCTTTATGTTCGGAATTCGGATTTTAAGGGTATACTGATTAGTGGTCAGCGGTTCCAACAGGGGGACGAGAAATTTTGCCAGTTGGTAATTAGGTGTGTTGTAAGAATTCGATGCTGACAGGTTCCTAGATTTTGCTAATAATTACCATAATAATATTAATTTTACAATGGAAAAAAGAACATAATTCTAAATTAGCCTTCCTAGATATTTTGGTCTCCAAGGAAAATGAAAGTTTTAGTACCTCAATTTTCAGAAAGAAAAACATTTACCGGGCTCGGTTCCAACTTCTATAGTTTCTGTTTTCTCAATTTCAAACTCAACTCGATATATACCTTACTTTATCGTGCTCTGTCTCTTACCTCTACCTGTCTCTCTTCCACAATGAAATTACTTTTCTCCTCCAGTACTTCTCTAATAATTGCTTTCCTTCTAAGATCTTTATAGAATTTTAAATAAATTACTCAATAAAAGGGTTTCTGAACAGCCTATTAGTTTTAAGGTCCCCAAGCTCCCTCTTTATGCCAGTTTCCCGTATCTGTTAAATGATAATTTTCGTAACGAGTTTTACCAAGATTGTGCACAGATATTTTGGAGCCGTAAATCTAAAACTTATACCTAAAAATCCCAAGACCATTGGCTCGCTCTTCATGTTTAAAGATCGGCTCTGCCCTTTGATGACGTCGGTGTCGTTTATGAATACACTTGTCCCAGATGTAATCTGGGAAAAATATGTTGGATCTACCCGGCGTCTTCTCAGGGTCAGGGCCGATTCCCATCGGGGCGTTAGTTACAGAACGGGTGTAAATTATCTAACCCTGAAACATCTTATATAAGGAAGCATACTTTTAAATGTAAAGCTACAGTCAATTACGATGATTTTATAATTATTGGCCAAACAAGGGACCCAACCCAACGAACTGTTGATTTTGGAAACACTGAACATCAAACTACGAGTTCCAACTTTAAAACAACCATTCCTCTGCTGTCCCATTGTTTTTAGCCTAATTATTCTGTCATTCCTTGTGCCTCTTGAAGTTGTTTACTTTTTAGTGTGTTTTTATCTTTGATGCTGAAAGGTTGGTTGGGTGTTGAGCTGTTTTTGGCTGTGGTTTGTGAATATATGACTTTTACTTTTTATGATATTTTTTATTACTTTTGTCTTTGTGTAATTTAGTTTTAATTTTAAATATCTTCTCGTCATTTGTAAGTTGTTGGTATTTCTGGTCTGTTTTAATCAAAGTGTGCATGTAATTTAAGTATGAGAGTTGTAATTTACCTTTACTGAAATTTTTGTTTTTAATTTTCAACTATTGGATCTTGTGATCAGCTCATTATTTTATGTTAAACATTTTATACTTATTTTGTAGAAAAATCCCTGAAGATGTGGCGATGTTGTCACGAAACGTAGGATTAAAGGATAATGTGAATCTCTTCGTGTTCCTGCCCTTGATCTTCTTTAACATGTGAATAAACGCCTGTACGTCTGGACTGGGTCGTATATATATATAGTATATATATATATATATATATATATATATATATATATAGTATATATATATATGATAGTATATATACGTCTATATACATACGTCTATATATACAGATATATATATATATATATATATATATATATATATATATATATATATCTATATATAGACGTATATATATATATATATATATATATATATATATATATAATATATATATATATATATATATATATATACGTATATATATACAGATATATATATATATATATATATCATCTATCTATCTATCTATCTATCTATCATATCTATATATATGTATATATATATATATATATATATATATATATATATATATATATAATATATATATATATATATAGCAAGTGTAGAAGAACAGACAGATTATCACGCTAATAACTGGGAATAAAGACCTTCCAGTTTTGTCTTACGAAACAAGTATCATAAAATGCTTGCATGCACAGCCTGAGTGTGGCGTGCATGAATGCCCGACGGTGCCATATTGCCATCATACCTTTCTATGATGGCATGTAACTGCACTTGTTTGTTACTCTCCTCACTCAAGGATTCTTTTTAACAAATCAATTGCTCTCCTACGAAGATTCATAAAGAATTCATTATCTAATGGCTTACTTTACACTTATAAGCCAGACAGGCAGGCACACTGATATTGGAAGCTCTCTGAGTAAGAGAGGACAAGCTTAATGGCTTTCATGAATCCATTCACGATTCTATAAGTGTCAGATTTTAATAATTCATTATGTCGTGCAATGTATGAAGATTTTTAAAGTAGCATGGCACCAGGATTACGTCATGCTTAAGTAAACGATTTATGAAATCGAATTTCCTGTTAGGTTTTTGATAACGTCAAGACACAAATATTCAAATGATCAGTCGACTATACATGGAAGTTACTGAAGTCTTATATATAAAGTGCACTAAAATTAGTTTTCGACTGAATAATATACTACTGAAAATCTTGAATCCTGAAACACTGAATAAACGAAGAATTTTTTTTTTTTCAGTTGGCTCTGAAATCGAGGTCAGAGTATTTGCCACTGAAAAAGAAATGCGGATATTATTCTAGAAAGCAAACTACAAAGGTAGGAGGAAATTACCCATGAAGAATTCTCCCTTTTTTTCATAAGTTCTGAAATGAAAGACGGAATATTTGACATGAAAAATATTTCTTCCTTTTTTCCATAGGCTCTGAAATGGAAGACGGAATATTTGACATGAAAAATATTTCTTCCTTTTTTCCATATGCTCTGAAATGAAAGACGGAATATTTGACATGAAAAATATTTCTTCCTTTTTTCCATAGGCTCTGAAATGAAAGACGGAATATTTGACATGAAAAATATTTTTTCCTTTTTTCCATAGGCTCTGAAATGAAAGACGGAATATTTGACATGAAAAAATATTTCTTCCTTTTTTCCATAGGCTCTGAAATGAAAGACGGAATATTTGACATAAAAATATTTCTGCCTTTTTTCCATAGGCTCTGAAATGAAAGACGGAATATTTGACATGAAAAATATTTGTGCCTTTTTTTCATAAGTTATGAAATGAAAGACGGAATATTTGACATGAAAAATATTTCTGCCGTTTTCCATAGGCTCTGAAATGAAAGACGGAATATTTGAACATGAAAAAATATTTGTGCCTTTTTCCATAGGCTCTGAAATGAAAGACGGAATATTTAACATGAAAAAATATTTCTCCTTTTTTCCATAGGCTCTGAAGTGAAAGACGGAATATTTGACATGAAAAATATTGTGCCTTTTTTTCCATAGGCTCTGAAAATGAAAGATGGAATATTTGTTTTTCATGAAAAATATTTGTGCCTGTTTTCATAGGCTCTGAAATGAAGACGGAATATTTGACTGAAAGACGAATATTTGAGATGGAAAAATATTTGTGCCTTTTTTCCAAAGGCTCTGAAATGAAAGACGGAATATTTGACATGAAAAATATTTCTTCCTTTTTTCCATAGGCTCTGAAATGAAAGACGGAATATTTGACATGAAAAATATTTGTGCCTTTTTTCCATAGGCTCTGAAATGAAAGACGAATATTTGAGATGAAAAATATTTCTGCCTTTTTTCCAAAGGCTCTGAAATGAAAGACGGAATATTTGACATGAAAAATATTTCTTCCTTTTTTCCATAGGCTCTGAAATGAAAGACGGAATATTTGACATGAAAAATATTTGTGCCTTTTTTCCAAAGGCTCTGAAATGAAAGACGGAATATTTAACATGAAAAATATTTCTTCCTTTTTTCCATAGGCTCTGAAGTGAAAGACGGAATATTTGACATGAAAAATATCTGTGCCTTTTTTCCAAAGGCTCTGAAAATATTTAACATGAAAAATATTTCTGCCTTTTTTCCATAGGCTCTGAAATGAAAGACGGAATATTTGACATGAAAAATATTTGTGCCTTTTTTCCAAAGGCTCTGAAATGAAAGACGGAATATTTTACATGAAAAATATTTCTTCCTTTTTTCCATAGGCTCTGAAATGAAAGACGGACTATTTTACATGAAAAATATTTCTTCCTTTCTTCCATAGGCTCTGAAGTGAAAGACGGAATATTTGACATGAAAAATATTTGTGCCTTTTTTCCAAAGGCTCTGAAATGAAAGACGGAATATTTAACATGAAAAATATTTCTTCCTTTTTTCCATAGGCT
>NC_061094.1:57853965-57861465 GCF_015104395.2 Macrobrachium nipponense | reverse complement strand
ATTAGGACACTGTGAATGAACAGTAAAACCTGCTCCTACAGATAAGTGAGCACACGATGTCTCCTCGGATGGACTTACAAGTCTTTGAGACATCCTAATCCTTGTAACTCCTTGTAACTCTGCTTTATCTGTAATGTTCAATGAAAAGCGTAAATTCACTCTAACCAGGTCACCTTTTAGGGTATCTCTATTTTCACAACCCAAATTTCGTAAATTTCAGCACTTTAGACGGACAAAAGAATGTCAACATATAATGAATTTATCATGACAAAAATTCTAAGCCACGATGAACATCATATTTCAATAAAAATCATTTGTGTTATCAAACGCTGGAGTTTCTCTTTCTACATTTTTATCGTATATTGACATTTCTCCAGACATTAAAACTTGAAAATGGATATTATAACTATTATACAAAGGCATCGGTAACTTTTTTACCTTGGTAAACATTGGCCTTGAGATTGCAATTCGTATGACAGATATATTTTTACTTTATTGAGAACTAGAATCTATGATATGCTTTGAGTTACTCAATGCATATTTTCAACAGATTAACTATATAATATATATATATATCTATATATAGTATAGTATATATATATATATATTATATATATATATATGTATGTATATGTATATATTATATATAAAACACACACATATATATAATAATTTTTATATGTATAAATGTATATATATATATATATATATATATATATATTATATATATATATATATCTATACATTTTTTTTTTTCTCAAATGTCCACCACAGGCCTCTCAAATTTCAACCTCGCCTCGTCCCAGGATGACAGTCTATCGCGAGGTTTTGAAAAAAAAAAAAAAAAAAAAAAAAAAAAAACAAAAAAAAAAAAAAAAAAAAAAAAAAAAAAAAATTCAGGGCATCAAAACTTCGACAACTCTGTGCTGCTGGAAACGCTGCTGGAATCCCATAGGCGATCAGTTTCCAGGACATATAGAGTATTCTGGCCTCGCGCGTTTCCAGAAACATGGAATATGCATGGTGCGTTCTCTCGATACAGGAAGAGAACGGGATTCGGTTTAATTTTTTGTATTTTTATTTTTTTTTATTATGATAGAGGCTTTAATATTAAAGGGTGGTATGAATTCGCTCTGCGGTTTTTAGGACGAGACGAATGTTGTGCTAGATCGTCCAGGGTATTTTTGCACACTATATATATATATATATATATATATATATATATATATATATATATATATATATATATATATATATATATATATATATATATATATATCTATATATATATATATATATATATATATGTATATATATATATATATATATATATATATATATTATATTATAAATATATATATATACATACATATACTATATATCATATACATATATATATATATATATATATATATATATATCATATATATATATATATATATCTATATATTATATATATATATGGGGATACAATCCACAATGAAGTAAATTCCTCTGTAGTTTAAAATATATATTTCTTGTATAGGATTAAAGCTTTCGACCATCAACTGTGGTCTTGTTCACTTTAGTGAACAAGACCACAGTTGATGGTCAAAAGCTTTAATCCATATACAAAGAAATATATATTTTAAACTACAAGAGGAATTTACTTCATCGTGGATTGTATCCCCATTACTTAGAGGTACGACATAGTACCTGGGCTTCTTCTGCATATATATATATATATATTATATATTTATATATATATATATATATATATATATATATATATATATATATATATATATATATACATATATATATATATATATATATATATACATATATATATATCCTATATATATATATATATATATTACATATATATATATATATATATATATATATATATATATATATATATATATATATATATATATATATATATATCAATTCAGGAATGCCGAAGACACATGGATGTTTTTTTTTAAAAGATTTATTCATTGAGAAACGTTTCGCACATGACTATGTGACTCATCAGTCTGAAAAATGACAAAATAATAACATTAAAAATACTAAAAATACACAGGATTCATAAAATGATAAATAAAAACATTAATTAAAAGACTAAAAATAAGAAGCAAAGTAAAAACAACGCTGTTACACCAACCTTCAGGCACAAAGGAAGAAGATAGAATGACCAAAGAAGGAACACCCACCTCCAAAGACGACTATGCCAGATATAATTGAGCAGAGGAGCAGCCAGCAGCCACCGTTTAACGATGGAACGAATCTCTTAATGTATAATGACTCTAAGGTCGTCAGATAATCTGCATCCTTAGAATACCCTAATATGGAAAAGTGCTGCTTCTTGACCTCTATTTTACAATTGATAGCATGGTTTTTTTTATTTGAATGTTCTGGTCTGCTCAATCTTTGCCCCGTTCTAAAACTCAACTCTAAGTGACTGTAATAAAGCATCTGCTACAACCTTTTCGTTGATCCAATATAAGTACCAGGACATCCTGGGCATGAAAACTTATAGACCACATTGGATCTCATGAACGGCTGCAGACGGTCCTTGAAGCCAAACAAGGAGCCAATTTTACTGGGATTATTTGATATCAATTTTAGATTAATGCACGGTATTTCAGTTTCAATAATTTGTTTCAGTTTATGCGAAAATTTGGAGTTAAAAATATAAGGGATTGAAGCATACATAAGTTTTTTCGGAACATCAAAAACCGGTGTGGCAGTATGAAAATAATTAGTTAAAAGTTTGTTGATGATTCTATAAACTAGATCCATGGGAAATGAATTTTGTTGAAAAAAAGTAGTTAAAAATTCAATCTCCTTATGAAATATGGCCCAACTGGACGTGTATCTAAGAGCCCTATACACTAAAGTATAGATGGTATTCAATTTAAAACTGGTTTAGCAAGCACCGTAGAAATTATTTGCAAGACCTGTATAAGTTTTCTTTCTGTAAACGGCAGTAGTAAAAACAGAATAAACTCTCGTGATTAAAACATCTAAAAACGGTAAACAAATTAATGTTAGGGTGTTGCTGATTAATAAAATCTAAAAACTGGGTGGCCTGCCACTGATACTTAAAAAGAACAAAGGCATCGTCTACATACCTTCTGTAAAAGAATGGTTTAAAAGACGACGGACAACAATCTAAAAATTTTTGTTCTAACAAAGACATAGAAAAATGTGCAAATAAAGGTCCTAATGGAGAACCCATAGCAACACCATTTACCTGAGAATACAATTTTTGATTAAAAATAAACATAGAATCTTGCACAGCAAGTTCTAGAAGTTGTTTAAAAAGAGTCCTAGTAAAACCATGAAATGTAAAATAGCCATCTGGGAAAACCTTTTTTAAAATAATCTCTAGTCTCGTTTAAGGGAACATTCGTAAATAAAGACTCAACATCAAAGCTTGATATATACAGGTCACCATCCTGACTAATGATTTGGTTTTGAAATTCATAACTATTCTTTAAAATAAAATGACTTGAAGTATACTCTTTAAGGAGAGAAACCAGATATTTCGAAATAGAAAAAGAAGGGCTATTATACGCTGCCATAATAGGTCTTATAGGAATTCCATCTTTATGAATTTTTGGTAGCCCATACAAAATACTGAAGGAAGAACCGGTTACATACAGCTTTTGGTAGGTTTTATCATCAATAATGTTGTCAGTTTTTAATTTCCTTAAAAACCTGTTAATACGATCCTCTCGTTTATAAATGTCTAAAAAGTTAGGATCACCGTGAGCTACAAACTTAGAAGTGTCCGACAGTATAGTACGTCTTCAATCTTATTGACATAATCATTCTTATTCAATAATACAACTCCTTTGCCCTTGTCTGGCTTGCAGATCACTAGGTCCTCGCGTTTCCTAAGTGAAAGCAAAAGTTCCAAATCAACTTTTAAAAAAAATGGAGTCCACGTAACCTTTAATTGTGCATAAGACTTATGTAAAAAGCAGCCATTTTTTTTTTGGTAAATTACTCAAGTTTTTTTGCATATCTAAATTAACAAGTCTTTTTTTTCCCTTTGGAGGTGCTGTTTTTTCAAAAGGGACTCGTTTAATTTCGGATATGGCAAAAGAACTTTGAATTAATTTACAAAAAAAAAAAAAAAAAAAAAATGGCTGCTCTTATACAAAATCATGCTATCAATTGTAAAATAGAGGTCAAGAAGCAGCACTTTTCCATATTAGGGTATTCTAAGGATGCAGATTATCTGACGACCTTAGTCATTATATATTAAAAGACTCGTTCCATCGTTAAACGGTGGCTGCTCCTCTGCTCAACTAGTATATCTGGCATAGTCGTCTTTGGAGGTTGGTGTTTCTTCTTTGGTCATTCTATCTTCTTCCTTTGTACCTGAAGGTTGGTGTAACAGCAGTTGTTTTTACTTTGCTTCTTATTTTTAGTCTTTTAATGTTTTTAATTGTCATTTTTAAGAATCCTGTGTATTTTTAGTATTTTTAATAATATTTTGTCATTTTTCAGACTGATGATGTACATAGTCATGTGTGTGCGAAACGTTTCTCAATGAATAAATCTTTTAAAACATCCATGTTTCTCCGGCATTCCTGAATTGATGTTTGAGATCATACACTGCAGATAGTATATATATATTATATATATATATATATATATATATATATATATATAGTATATATATATATATAGATATATATATATGTATGTATTTATATATATATATATATATATATATATATATATATATATATATATATATATATATATATATATATATATATATATACACGGACATTGCTAATTTGTTGCCGATACCAAGACTGAGCGAAATCGTACCCTTTAACCAATATTAAAAGCCTATCGAAATAGCAATAATATGAAAAATAAATGAAAAACGTTTCAAAATTCCCGAAACCCGTTCTCTTCCTGTATCGAGAGAACGCACCTTGCATATTCCATGGATCCTGGAAACGCGCGAGGCCAGAATACTCTATATGTCCTGGAAACTGATCGCCTATAGGATTCCTCCTGCAGTATTCCAGCACAGAGTTGCCGAAGTTTTGAGGTCCTGGAAGCCTTTTTAAGTTTCACGGCGGAAGCACATCCTGGAACGTGGAGAGGTTTAGATTTGGGAGGCCTGTTGTGTTTGGGCCCTTTTCGTAAAAAAAAGATTATATATATATATATATATATATATATATATATATATATATATATATATATATATATATGAAATCTATATATATATATATATATATAATCTATATATATATACTATATGATCTATATATATATAGTATATATATATATATATATATATATATATATATATATATGTATATATGATATATATACTATATATATATATATATATATATATATAATATATATATATATATATATATATATATATATATATACTATATATATATATAGTATATTGTTATATCCATATATATATATATCCGATTGTATTGCCATGGATCGTGGTTTTTCGTGTTTTTTAGAGGCGTATGTTTTGCATATCAATGAAGTCTTCGCGAAAAATCCTCAGGCAAGGAATCACGTCCATTTGTATTCCCGCTTTGCCCCGGTAATCTGGAATGGTTGGGGCCAGATGGGAAGGAGATTTATCCTTATTTCATAAAGTCTTTGATGTTTTTATTTGTATACGAAGTTTTGGTAGAATTTATACGTTTGTTGTGGTCAACAACAAACCTACAATTCTACACAACAAACGTTTGTTGCACAGCAAACTTACAATTCTACGTTTGCTGCACAACAAACTTACAATTCTACGTTTGTTGCACAACAAAGTTACAATTCTACGTTTGCTGCACAACAAACTTACAATTCTACGTTTGGACGTATGTTGTGGTCAATAATTTACTTCCAGAGCTCTGAAGTTCTTGACGTGATTTTATAACTACAAAAACGCAGATCTTATTCTAGACTTCAAATTACTACAGAGGAAATAATACTATTTTGCATCAATTTCCCCACCTATAGTGGTTCTCATACAGAGCTTCAAATCACTGACTTCTTACTGACAGTCACTGAAACGAATTCCATCGTAAAATGCTATGTAAATTTCGTAAGTGTTTTTTTTTTCAGACACGTCACTTCCGTTTCGAAGCCGTGTGAAAGAAGGTTTCCTTTTGAGCATCGCATGTGGAACTTTTTGGAACTCAGCTTCCTTTCCTGAATGATATATTTGCCCAGAGAGAGAGAGAGAGAGAGAGAGAGAGAGAGAGAGAGAGAGAGAGAGAGAGAGAGAGAGAGAGGAAAAAAATACAAGATTTTCCGGAATGGTGCTTTTGATGTAGCCAAATCAAATAGAAGAGACGAGAGAGAAGAGACGAGAGAGAGAGAGAGAGAGAGAGAGAGAGAGAGAGAGACAGAGAGAGAGAGAGAGAATACAAGACTTCCGGACGGTGCTTGGAAGAGAGAGAGAGAGGAGAGAGAGAGAGAGAGAGAGAGAGAGAGATCCGTCTTTATTTTACACTCGTATTTCACGAACGAATTATTGCATTCAGTGATACACGACTTAACGGTTATATATAAATTACCTCGATTCATTCTTCGTATTGTAGCGACTGTCATTCTTTTGCGTGGGGTACATTTTCGGGGTTAACCTATGACCCAGTTGCTCTTACTATTCTTTATTTTGTGGTCCTCGATCAATATTTAAGATTAATGATACTCACGGCCACTATGTGAGTCACTTAGTTGGATCTGAGATAAAAAAAAACTCTTTAACAAGCGCCCATTGGTAGTTACATCTTCAGAGACGAGATGTAAATAACATCAGGCATTGTTATGTCACAATACTGTCATATCAGAAGGTTATAGATATGAAATACACACACACACACACACACACACACACACACACACCTAAGAAATGTGTTTTAATTCAGGTCCACAATTTGCAAACTGAGACGAGTTCATTTAAACTCACTGAATAAATATTAAATCCATAGTTTACAATTCTGAAAGAAGTTTACATTTTTGGCATTAAATAGAGATCTCTCTGATTTCAGCTGAGCTTTGCATCTTGGTAATTTTTAGAGAGAGAGAGAGAGAGAGAGAGAAGAGAGAGAGAGAGAGAGAGAGATACAAGATTTCATAAGGGTGCTCTAGATTTGTATAAATATACGATATTTGAAAGTGAATTCAGGGAAATTATAATTAATAAATCATCATTTAATATCCATCCATATTTATACTGTTGGATTAACAGAAAAGAATCGACTTTTAAATGTCGAAAAAATGAAATGAATAAAATAAATAAATTTGTGTATAAGCCTCGACATGAAATTGATGATCTAGGCCCCATTACATAATAATATGTCTTCATATTATTTCTTAGTGAAAACCGACTCTTTTTCACGAAAGAATCTAAAATGCAAAATGAAAAAAAGAAAAAGAAAATGTCTTTTAAGTCTTTTATAGGAAACTGGCAAACATGAATCTAAAAATCTATGAAAAATCAATTTA
>NC_061094.1:57846465-57848965 GCF_015104395.2 Macrobrachium nipponense | reverse complement strand
CATTAGCACATTTGACGGACTAAAGGTTTCATTAAGAAAGTAACCAGACTTTAAATGCCATCTGTGCTTCATATAAAGGTCGCTTTGTCGATCGAAAAGTGACAACGAAGTGGTGACAGATATCGAACTGTCAAACGAAATTCCATTTCAAATCTATTTCTGTTCCTTCTCACTTACTAAAGGACTGAATTCGAGAAAGAAATCTTATGAGAATGTGTTCGTGCTTGTGTAATTGCGGTACAGATTGCAATATGATTCCAAAAATGTTTCAGTTCCAATATTTCCCTTATTATAAGCATTATCTTAACTCAAGGTTGTTTTCGGAGATATCAGATTATTATAATTTAATAGATAATATTATTTAGATATAGATAGATATATATTATAGACGATATAATATCATTGTATCTAGATATTGATAGATATCTTTTATAATATGATAGATATAATCTATATATACGTATAGATAGTTATAGATTATAATATTAATATATATATATATTAATTATTAAGATACGCATATACTATAATATATGATATATATTAATAGATAGATTATATATTATATTATACACTATTATATTTACATATAATATATATCAATATTTTGACTGAAGATAGAACGCAGGAATGGAGGTGAAATAAAAGGATACATAGTAAGTGAACTCAGCTTTATGACCTCGGTCATATGACCTCAGACTTGTGACTCCAGTCTTGTAACCTCATTCTTATCATATTTGTCTTAAGACCTCAGTCATGTGAAAGTCTTGCAAACTCAGTCTTAAACCTCAGTGTTGGGACCTTAAGTCTTATGAATTTACCCTTATGACCCCAGTCTTGTGACCTGTTTTGCGGCCTAAGTCTTGTGACGTCAGTCTTGTGGCGGTAATCTTATGCCTTCGCGTTTATGACTTCAATCTTACAACTTCAGCCTTGTGACCTCAGTCTTGTGCCCTCAGTCTTATGACTTCAATCTTATGACTTCTGTCTTGAGCATTTGTGCATTCAGTCTTCAGACTTCAGTCATGTGGCATCAGTCTAATGACCCCATTCTTGTGACCTCAGTCTTGTGCCCTCAAGAGACATGATGCTTTAAGGAAAATGGAATAAATTCGAACGAATAAAAAAAGAATAAAAAGAATGATAGTCTCCAGAAGATCCTTAAAACGAGGTTTCTTTCTGAAGTGGACTCGAGATATGTTCAAGGACTTAGAATGAGAGAAACTTGATTTTCCTGACAGCTGTTACAAGGGTTGGTCTTCATTTTTATTTTAAATCTTTAAACTGTCATGGATTATTTAACGCGAAGGAATTATAATTTCTTTTTTAGGGAAGTCGTGTCCTTAACTTTGTAAGATTTAAGAAGATTTAATATATTTTAAAGTATAATTTGCTATGGCTTTTCATTTATGATAAAATGTAGAATCAAAAATACATTTACTTTCAATGGAGTATGAAGGTAAAAATATACTTGAATTTTCTATACTAATGAAAACGGTTATTTTTACAAGTTTTATAATGTTTAATGTATTTTCTAATGTAACAGGCAGCAAGCAATTAATTTACGATAATAATTTTTTTGTTCACTTTAAACATTCATATTATCTTAATAAAGCATTTAGGTGCTGTCTTTCCCTTTATATAACCACATGAAATTCCTCTACTATTTACCAGTATCAGTTTAAGCATAAACTTGATGGATTTTCTTTTAATGGCCATCCTGCAATTCTATTTATACTGAAAATAAGCGAACGTAAATAACTGGATGTATAAATTGTCTCTCCCCGTGCAGTGTAATCCTTCAGTAGTACAAATTGTTATCTTGACGAAAACCAAAACCTGAAAATCATTTCTTTTTGAAAATCTAACTTGATTTTCAGTTTTAAATAAGAATCACACGTTACGTAGCGTATAGTATTTATAACTTCTCTTACGCTGGGAAAACTGAATAAAAAAAATAATTTGCTTCAGTGATTTACTAAAAGAATTATGAGTATTTTTTTTTTGTATGTACTTTCCCTTTGTTGACTCTTGCGGGGAACAATGGCATCCTTGGGCGTATAAAAAAAAATCCCAAGTGTTATTGGACAAACCTTGCCGAGGAACAAAACAAGCTTTTGTTTTATCAAGGTTGGGAGTAAAAAAAAAAAAAAAAAAAAAAGATTTTTTGTATGATTTGATATCAAACTTGTTTTGCTCATGTAAAACCTAGTATTTATTTGAAGCGTTTTTTTTTTTTTTTTTTTTTTTTTTTTTTTTTTTTGCTTCTATACTGGTGCTTCGAAAAACACCGCCAGATTTTATTTCATTGATTTAACCGAGTCGCGAGAATAATTCTATATATTTCCCGAGATTTTCTCAGCCTTTTGGAGGAACGACCTGATTTGCGATATTTATTATAACTTTTTGTTTCGTGAGTTCTACAACGAAATTTTGTTTGATTCCTTTGTGGGTTTTTTATTCAAAACGATCTTGCAAGTTTTTTGAAAAATTGTTTTAA
>NC_061094.1:57838965-57841465 GCF_015104395.2 Macrobrachium nipponense | reverse complement strand
GTGGTACGAGCAACCAACCTGAAGGAGTGATAGAAAACGATCAGGCAAAGATCCTCTGGGACTATGGTATCAGAACGGATAGGGTTGATACGTGCAAAACAGACCAGACGTGACGTTGATTGACAAAGTCAAGAAGAAAGTATCACTCATTGATGTCGCAATACCATGGGACACCAGAGTTGAAGAGAAAGAGAGGAAAAAATGGATAAGTATCAAGATAACTGAAAATAGAAATAAGAAGGATATGGTATATGCCAGTGGAAATCGTAACCCATAATCATAGGAGCACTAGCACGATCCCAAGATCCCTGAAAAGGAATCTGGAAAAACTAGAGGCTGAAGTAGCTCCGGGCCTCATGTAGAAGAGTGTGATCCTAGAAACGGCACACATAGTAAGAAAAGTGATGGACTCCTAAGGAGGCAGGATGCAACCCGGAACCCACACTATAAATACCACCCAGTCGAATTGGAGGACTGTGATAGAGCAAAATAATAATAATAATAATAATACTTTATTAAAAGTAATGGCTACTTCAGCAGCGTTACACTTGTAGAGATTCTTCTCTATTTTGCGAATAGCGGCTTTTTCAGTGCTACTTAAACAGGCTAGTAGAGCGCCTATAGAGGTCATGGTAAAATACAGGGTCAAAAATCAGGTGTATATATTTGAATTTTACAGATAAACTATGATACCATAGTCATCAAAGTCATTAACGATTTTCTCTCTCTCTCTCTCTCTCTCTCTCTTAAAGCGAGCTTTCGTCTGGAGCTGCCAGACATCCTCGGGCTGGGAAGCTGAGGGTGGACTGATCTTGGTGCGGTGTCCGTCTCCTTATATCTGTGGTTGACAGCACGGGGTCTGCCCCATGCTTGTCTCCTATTGGCTGGTGGCGGTGAGTCCTTGTTTTCATTGGCCTGCCTGAGCCAGGTCTCAAGCCCACTTTCTTCGGGCCGATGGTTGCGTTGCAGCATATCCTGCAGCCGCCTGGACCTCCTAAGCGGCGTTGTAACATTGATGGGCGTTGCGCTACGCTGTGGGGACGTCACGGCTACTTTGATTTCCATCGGCTGCAGGAGTACCTCGTTCGGGGGCGTTGTCATCCATAGAGTTGTCATGATCGGTGGTGTCATTGTTGGTGGCAGGTCTTCTCATACTCGTAGGGAGGAGAAATTCTTCTTCTGCGTCGTATTCAGAGTAGGTTTTATTTGCTGGATGAGTAGCGCCTCCAGCAGGCGCAACCGACGGGCATCAGGGGCCTTCCGATGATCTCGTGTTCTTTATGATGATATCTCGGTGATGGACCCGGCCCCGCACCAAACATCACGAGGCCATCTCCCGATATCATCATAAAGAACACGAAGATCATCGGGAAGGCCCCTGATGCCCGTCGGTTGCGCCCTGCTGGAGGCGCTACTCATCCAGCAAATAAAACCTACTCTGAATACGACGCAGGAAGAATTTCTCCTCCCTACGAGTATGAGAAGACCTGCCACCAACAATGACACCACCGATCATGACAACTCTATGGATGACAACGCCCCCGAACGAGGTACTCCTGCAGCCGATGGAAATCAAAGTAGCCGTGACGTCCCACAGCGTAGCGCAACGCCCATCAATGTTACAACGCCGCTTAGGAGGTCCAGGCGGCTGCAGGATATGCTGCAACGCAACCATCGGCCCGAAGAAAGTGGCTGAGACCTGGCTCAGGCAGCCAATGAAAAACAAGACTCACCGCCACCAGCCAATAGGAAGACAAGCATGGGGCAGACCCGTGCTGTCAACCACAGATATAAGGAGGACGGACACCGCCACCAAGATCAGTCCACCCTCAGCTTCCCAGCCCGAGGATGTCTGGCAGCTCCAGACGAAAGCTCGCTTTAAGAAAGAGAGAGAGAGAGAGAGAGAGAGAGAAATCGTTAATGACTTTGATGGACTAATGGTATCATAGTGATCTGTAAAATTCAAATAATATACACCTATTTGACCCTGGTATTTTACCATGACCTCTATAGGCGCTCTACTTAGCCTGTTTAAGTAGCACTGAAAAAGCCGCTATTCGCAAAAATAGAGAAGAATCTCTACAAGTGTAACGCTGCTGAAGTAGCCATTACTTTTAATAAAGTATGCTTGAGAGAGGGTCTGCTTCCTAAATAATAATAATAATAATAATAATAATAATAATAATAATAATAATAATAATAATAAAATTAAGTCTACCTTTCATTATCTATCAAAGATTACAATTTTATAATTCATATTTCCCTTTCATGTACAACAGTCTATAAGCCCGTCCTAAATGCATCGTACGCATCAGTAATCAAATGAAATTAGTCTCGTATATAAATCTATAACGAACGTGATACAATGGGCGACCTAGAATGGAGATACAACGTTATATTGCCGAAGTGTTTGTGTACGTATTTATAACGAAATCAACGGAATTATTTATGGATATATTTTGTTGCCTCCGTATGAAATGTATTATGATTCATTTTTTGA
>NC_061094.1:57821465-57823965 GCF_015104395.2 Macrobrachium nipponense | reverse complement strand
ATCGAGAAACAGAGCACTGGGACAATATCTGAAAACCAGTGAAGACGAGTGGCTAAAGAGTGCATGGGAAGAAGGACTAATAAAAAGTAGACGAGGACCCAGAAATATACAGAGACAGGACAATGACAGAGACAGAGGACTGGCACAACAAACCAATGCACGGACATTACATGAGACAGACTAAAGAACTAGCCAGCGATGACACATGGCAATGGCTACAGAGGGGAGAGTTAAAGAAGGAAACTGAAGGAATGATAACAGCGGCACAAGATCAGGCCCTAAGAACCAGATATTGTTCCAAAAGAACGATAGACGGAAATAACATCTCTCCCATATGTAGGAAGTGCAATACGAAAAATGAAACCATAAACCACAATAGCAAGCGAATGTCCGGCACTTGCAGAGAACCAGTACAAAAAGAGGCATGATTCAGTGGCAAAAGCCCTCCACTGGAGCCTGTGCAAGAAACATCAGCTACCTTGCAGTAATAAGTGGTACGAGCACCAAACCTAAGGGAGTGATAGAAAATGATCAGGCAAAGATCCTCTGGGACTATGTTATCAGAACGGATAGGGTGATACGTGCAAATAGACCAGACATGACGTTGATTGACAAAGTCAAGAAGAAAGTAACACTCATTGATGTCGCAATACCATGGGACACCAGAGTTGAAGAGAAAGAGACGGAAAAAATGGATAAGTATCAAGATATAAAATAGAAATAAGAAGGATATGGGATATGCCAATGGAAATCGTACCCATAATCATAGGAGCACTAGGCACGATCCCAAGATCCCTGAAAAGGAATCTAGAAAACTAGAGGCTGAAGTAGCTCCAGGACTCATGCAGAAAGAGTGTGATCCTAGAAACGGCGCACATAGTAAGAAAAGTGATGGAGCTCCTAGGAGGCAGGATGCAACCCGGAACCCCACACTATAAATACCACCCAGTCGAATTGGAGGGCTGTGATAGAGCAAAAAAAAAAAATAAATAAAAAATAATAATAATGATAATAATTTCTTATTCACAAGCCGATTTTACTAGTATCGTACAATAATAAATAATAATAATAATAATAATAATAATAATAATAATAATATAATAATAATAATAATAATAATATAATAATAAATGTCAAGAAATATAGTTCAGATTACAGGTCAGATGAGATTTCAATAACTTTTCCTCACTCTTTCATTTCATTGCTTCGGCAATAATCGCTGCAAACGCTCTGGAAGAATTATTGCTGATTATCATGGCAAGATTACCCGGGCATAAATATAAATGCGTGTGGACTGAAGCGGTTCCACTGAATGAGAGAGAGAGAGAGAGAGAGAGAGAGAGAGAGAGAGAGAGAGAGAGAGAGAGAGAGAGAGAGATTCCTTTCGTAGCCAATCCTCGAAGTTTAGAATGTGAATATCAGCTAAGAGGATCATATATTTATATATATATATATATATATATATATATATATATATATATATATATATATGTGTGTGTGTGTGTGTGTGTGTGTGTGTGTGTGTGTGTGTGTGTGTAACTGAATCAGGAAAGTTTGGAATCGTGATAAATCCATAAATAAGGTATAAGGCCACGAGGGAAAATAAACGACGGAGTATCCGCAAGATCTTTCGAAGTTCAAACGTCCCTTTGACGTTTGAACGTCGAAAGAGATATATATATATATATATATATATATATATATATTATATATATATATATATATATATATATATATAGAGAGAGAGAGAGAGAGAGAGAGAGAGAAGAGAGAGAGAGAGAGAGAGAGAGATTTCCTTCGTATCCAATCCCTAAAGGAGGAAACAGTTATATATAGAAACTATCAAAAGTGGTCAGGTTTCGGATTTGAAAGAAACCAGAAGCCGGGAAGAAATTCGACCATTTCAAATAGAATAATTGTTTACAAAAACCCTGCCACATCCCTTGTTATTGATTTTGTCATAGTTAATAGAGGAGAGAGACACTTATCTCCCTAAGATAAGGGAGTTACAGAATCTTTTGTCAGTGCATGAAAAGGATTTTCAAAAAAAGTCAGGAGGGTAGATTTATTCATAAGACGATCACGAGATTTCCAAGCAATCCGACTGAGATGGAAAATAGGGAAATGGTACCCGCGATATGATAACATGCACATTTGTGACTCAAAAGTTTAATACCGAGAAAGATCAGCTTAGCTTGTCAAAAATATATTTATACAGCCAAAGTTAATATTATTCTGCATAGCAGGCTATTCCGCATCCAAATTATGAGTTAAATGTTTAGCATAGAGAATGATTAGTTTAGATTATCAGAAATATATTTATACATCGAAAAGTTAATATGAGTTTTCATGGCAGGCTATTCTGTTATAAGAGCATTCAAATTGTGAAGTAAAAGTTTAGACTTACTGAAAGATTAGGTTAGATAATACAAATAGATTTCTACATAGGAAGTCAACATAATTTTTTGTAGCAGATTACTCGATTATTTGAGCAATACAT
>NC_061094.1:57811465-57818965 GCF_015104395.2 Macrobrachium nipponense | reverse complement strand
ATTTATATTATGCCATGCGATATGCTACTTTGAAAGTTTCTCTGAAATCAGTGTATCACAATTTTAAAGTGGTACAAAGTCATGGGTATGTCATTTAAAATTACTGATTCAGGGAGAGAGAGAGAGAGAGAGAGAGAGAGAGAGAGAGAGAGAGAGAGAGAGAGAGAGAGATATTAGTTTATTTTTATAGCCTCTACATTTGTTCATCGTAATTTTTTCCCATGTTTGTATAGAAAACGTATTCATGAGCAAGAGGAACAATAATCTCACGACCACTGAGCATATAAGAAACCTCAAGGAAACATGAGCACGGACAGAAAAACCGTAAGTAACAAGGTCTTTCGAAACAAGATTAAAAAATTCTGACGCAATCTGCTGATGCATTTGGCTTTGGGAAATAAAAACCTGACAGTGTAAGAAAAAGTACGAGATGAAGTTGAGAAATTTCACTCTGACAAACCATCACACCAGACATTTCCTGTGTTGGGATGAGCTATCCACAAATTGCTCAGATATGTCAGATTTGTTCCTCCGACTGACAATGGATTCGTAATCTCTCCAGTGCGAGTTAATACATATTAGATGTTTTGGAATATGAGGCAGCATCCTTGAAATTCAATGATGGAGTTGAACATAGGAATGACTCCGTTTTCTTTATTGATTTGGCGGTTAGAGCACTCAGTTAGGAATACCCGAACTCTTGACTGTTTTCCGTTACGTCTGTGAACATACTGAACGTAATTTTCTGTGAACTTCACCTCTGACCCAAAAAATCTTAAACCTCACAGACTTATTTATTTAGGGCTTTTGGTTATGAGCTATCAGTATAAAGGTGACAAAATGATGAGAATTCAACGAGTAGACAGCTGGTTGTGGAGCATTTAAATTGTCAAAGATTTATGACCATATGCCTTTCCTTATAAGGTCAAACTGAATAAAGCTAATTACTATCTAGTTACAGGGGATATATACCAAAAGGTTGCAGATTCTTTGAAAGATTTTAATTACCCTACCCCTACCCAGCATTCCCCTTTCCCATACCCCTTCCAAAAATGCAACCATAATCTTCGGCCCGAAACTTGATCGATCTTGAATAAGTCTAAAATGGAAGTTTTTTTTTCACAAACATATGTTTGACTGCCCTTAATGTTTCAAGCAATCATACAGGCACAGTCTGACCTTAATACGCGACTTTTAACAATTAAAATGATTATATAAATTGTTTAAAACTTGAATACGGTCAGGTCATATGAGGAATGTCTTTACAAATTTTCAACACAAGAAATTTTGTTAGGATTTTACGTTAAATATTCGCACAGGCAGAAAAAAAAGGTACTCAAACGAAATATCCGACTCCCCCCCCACAACACCCCCCCAACCAAATACTAATGCATACTTAATTATGCACAGGTAAAGTTAGGAGGTCATTTTATAATCCTGTTAGTCTGGCACAGAAGCGCTAATTGTAATCATTACTGCTTGTTTACATAACCATGACAGCGAAAAATCTAATGAGAGAGAGAGAGAGAGAGAGAGAGAGAGAGAGAGAGAGAGAGAGAGAGAGAGGCGCAGAAACTCATTCCTTCTATCTCTCTCTGGTCTTCTCATTCATATTAAATACATTCTGGAAATTCTATTTGCACTGATTCGTGCATTTTGCCAATGTCAGTTTGAATAGGTCCTTTTGAACGGCAAGTAATATCCTAAGCAAATTAAGGCCATGTGAATTGACCTACTTAATGTCTGTTTGATGTGAAGGAGGCTCTAAGCATTTTCTTATTCAGTGGCTAATCCTGATTAGGCCGCGGAGTTCGCCGTTAAAATTGGGATGATCATATGAAAACTAGGTTGCAAGATCATTGAGAAACTTAGCAAAGGGATTGGGATGTGTCAAATTGTATCAAAGGTTTTGGGAATAAATTAGAAATTGCCACATAATGAAATCAAAGTCTTGTATGAAGGATAAATTGGAAATTTCCACATAATGAGACTGAAATCGTGTATGAATCGCATTGGAAATAAAATGCAGATTCTCGTGTAATGAAAGTCAAAGTATTTCAGGAAAGCTGCGCTGAATGACGTAAAAATTACATAAAGGAAAATTATCGTATAATTTTCAGGGCTTTCGATCCATGATTGAAGCAGTAGTTTACTGTAATAAATCTATTAGTAATGAGAGAGAGACGGAGGAGAGAGAAAGAGAGATGAGACGAGAGAGAGAGAGAGCGAGAGAGGGGGGGGGGGGGGGGGGGGGCGGGGGGGGGGGGGGTGAGAGAGAGAAATCAAGTTATAATAATGAATTACCTATATTGTTAACCAGATTAAGCTGAAAGAACTCACGCCGAGAGAGAGAGAGAGAGAAATTAAGCTCTAATAATCAATTATCTATATTGTTAACCAGATTATCTGAAAGTCTACACGAAAACCCTCGTCTAAATTTCTTTTCATTTGCGCGTGGCAAATATCTCCAGCTAATGAAGCCTTTTGGCCTGAAGGTATTATTTCTGAAACAAGCGTTGCTTCACCTCCTTGGAAATGTGACCCTGGTTCGTACGCAGTGATACTCAGGTCAGAATTGTATACATCCTGCAAGCCACGAAATGAAATTTTGTTTGGAATCCTCTCTCTCTCTCTCTCTCTCTCTCTAATATATATATATATATATATATATATATATTATATATATATATATAATATACATATATATGTATATATATATATATATATAATATATATATATATCTATATATAATATATATATATATATATATATATATACAATTTATATTATAATATATATATATCTATATATTAATTATATTAATTATAATACAATATTTTATATATTCAATTATATATAATATATAATATATATGATTTATTATTATCATACTATATAACTATATATATATAGTCTGTATATATATATAGAATATATATAGATATATATATATATAGAATAGATATATATTATGATAGATAGATTTACTATATATATTATATATAAGATAAGCATAGATATATATATATGTATATATAATATATATATATATATATATATATATATATATAATATATAGATATATATATATATATATATATAATATAAGCGAATACCACGGGAAATGATAGCCAGGAATCCAAGCGCTTTCGTCTTTATTCAGACATCGTCAAGGAGCTACTAAAGTACAATCGGAGAGGAAAGGCCTCAGGTACAAACAAGATCAGGAAAATAACCAGATGGTTAATTAATCATCAAAAAGGGTAAAAATTAAAAGGGATAATCCAGGATTATCGGATATCACACGGTCACAAACTTAAACAGATTCTGACCCTAACCGAAATTACAAAGTATCTTTACAGTCCAAAACATGTAAAAACTGAATATATTAATTTTGTTGCTTATATTATCTACAACTTTTTCATTATGAAAGCATCAAGTTTAAATAAACCAAGACTTAAATTTAGAACATTTCTATTATTTGACTTGATAAAACAAGATTCAATGATATTCCTTTTAACTGTGTCATTACATGGGACTAAGGCTCTTGCTTGACTCCAGTTAATAGAATGGTCTAAATCTCTCATATGTACAAATAATGCATTCGATATTTGCCCAGTTCTCACAGAATATTGATGTTGCTTAAGACGCTGTGAAAGAGATTTGCCAGTTCTGTCCGTAATAGATTTTATCACACTTTTGCAAGGAATTTCATATATGCAGCCTGGAAGATCTTTAGGAGAATTTTTGATTACTAAACTCTTGACATTAATATTACTGAAAACAACATTATGTTAAAAAGCTTTAAAATTCTAGAATATCTAAAAACCTTTCATCATAAGGTAATTTAGAATGTTATGCTTACTAAATTCAAGTTTGTCATTAGTTGAATAAAATGTTTTTCTAGCTCTTTTCCATGCCACATCTACAAAAGTCCTTGGGTATTAAGTTTCAATGCAATATCATAAATAGTTTTAATTTCAGCGTCAATAAACTGCGGGCTACAGACACGTAAAAGCCCTTAGGAACATCCCAGAAAAAACAGAGAATTTAACATTTTGATGGTGATTGGAGTAGTAATGAACAAAAGAGGCAATATTAGTTGATTTTCGAAAGACTGAAAAGGTGAAATTTCTATCATTTCTATGGGACAGTTACAATTCATCAAAGAAAATTCAAATTACAATTTCTTTCTTCCTCTACAGTAAATTTTATAGGAAGGACTAAATTATTGAGATTATTCAAGGAATTCCTGGAGGTTTTCGTGAACTGGCCAAATACAGAAGATATCATCCACGTATCTAAACCAAATAACTTTTTGGGGCAAAATTCTTGGTAAGAGTTTTGTCTTAAAAATTCCATGTAAATATTGCTAAGGACAGGAGATAAGGGATTACCATGGTCATGCCAAACTTTTGTACAAAAAATTCCCCATTGAAACAAAATTTACTATCTTTGATACATAACCTTATGAGACTAATGAGATTTTCTACACTTAAGGGAATGTCATGACGCTCTAATTCCTCTTCCAAATATTCAAGTAAGTCATCTACAGGCACTTTTGTAAATAAAGAGACAACATCAAAACTAACCATATTAAAATCATAATTCAAATTTAAACTATTCAATTTGTTATAAAATCAACATTGTTTTTAACATTCGTGTTAGAAATATTTCCTACCAAAGGAAATATTTATGAAGTCACGTGCATCTACTGTGATTTTTTAAATATATATATATATATATATACACACACACACACACACACACACACACACATATATATATATATATATATATATATATATATATATATATGTGTGTGTGTGTGTGTGTGTGTGTGTGTGTTGTGTGTGTGTGTGGTGTGTGTGTGTATTAATACATAGAGAATCTTTCAAATGCAAATTCAGTATTTATAGAAAACCCACAAATAATTTAACATATGTACATTTTTTTTTTATTCTGGCCACCATCTTAATATTAAAATTTCAATTTTTTCTTCTATGTTCCTACGCGCTTTGCGTATCACGAGTCCACAATATCTGGACCAAGAAATAGAATACATAAAAAAAATAGGAAACGATCTCTGCTACCCACCTCATTTAATTGATTTATGTTATCAAAAAGCTCATAAAAAGTTTATAATGTTGCTATTAATGAAAAAGAAATCCCTAAAAATGTACTTAGCTTACCTTATTTTCGTGGATTGAAACCCATAAAATCAATATTTAAATCGTTTAATGTTAATGTCGTTCTCTTTTAACAATACCATTAAAGATATGCTAATTAAGAATAGTCCGTAACAATAACAACATCATTTACAAAATTCCTTGTAAGGATTGCCCATCGTTTTACGTTGGTCAGTCTAGTAAATATTTATGTTCGGATTAAGCAGCATATGTATTCAGTTAGAACAGCCCAGACTTCAAATGCACTGTTTATCCATCTGAGTGAAAAATCTCATTGTATTAATTGGGGTGATACCTCGGTAATTGCTAGATCTAATGATTATGTTTCAAGAAAATTTACTGGAATCGGCAATTATACAAATCACTAATAAAACAACCTAAATCTTAGTCTTGGAATGTACCATTTGGACCCATATATTGTAAGATGTTTATGAAGGACCTCAAAATAAATGAACAACTAATAATTATCCCACATGTATATAGTTATTATTTTTCTCTCTCTCTCTCTCTCTCTCCTCTCTCTCTCTGTTCGATATTCTCTCTCCCTCTTTCTCTTGTTTCGATATATATATATATATATATATATATATATATATATATATATATATATATATTTATATTTTCTTTCGTCTTTTCATTAATAATAATTTTTGTTGGGAAAATTTGTGTAAAAAGTCATGATATTTAATTTTGTATATGCTCCCGTTGTTGTTTTCAAAATGTACTGTTTTCTGGAAGAATCACTTGTTTACTGCGGGTTGTTTACTGCGGGTATCCTTCAAGGTGTGGCTAGCCTATGGCGACTCCTCTCTGTAGAGTGAAAGTCGCCCTTATGGCTAATCTGGTAGTGTCAGTTTGTATATTAAGCCTTCTTTTGACTATGTTGTTCTTTGTAAAATCAGTTTGCCTCAGTAAAGGGTCCGAATAGGACCGAAAGTACTCGGCTATCTCGCTTTTTCATTTTTTTCCTTCGTGGCAAAAAAACCTTTATTTATATATATATATATATATATATATATATATATATATATATATATATATATATATATATATATGTATGTATATATATATATATATGTATATATATAATATATATATATATATATATATATATATATATATATATATATATATATATATATTGCATAATCTCAATTTAGGAAAGAACATACATTTTAAAATTGTAGCATTTTTTCCTTCGTACTGCAGCTAATTAATAATGCCACTACAAGCACAGTTAATGAGTTTATATACTGTTCTAAGTGAAAATAGGCCGCGCCTGTTATAAAGTATAAAATATGAGACGTCCTCTGTTCTGTTTGAAAATTATCGTATAAAAAATAATTTTCGTCTTTTAATAATGACATACTTTACACGCGCATTGCGTAATGTCATATTGATCTTCCAACGTAGACGTTATATTAGAAGTATGTATGCAATTATATAAGACACAAAAAAAAATAATGAGAAATAATCTTATATCACGGACAATTCGTCGGTCCTGGAAATTCTTCATTTGGGCTAAATTACACGTCATGTTTTTATCTTCGTAGTGGGGCAAATTGCCCACAATTTCACAGCTATGCAATCTCTATCAGTTATATTACATAAGAGTGACAGTTATCCTATAAAGGTGTTCTATAACAAAAATCCCAGTATACAAATACAGCTGACTAAGCTCCAGAATAATACGTACAGCGAATGTATAATGATATTTCGCCTTTAAAAAATCTATCGGAGAACTGACTAGTCATGTGTTCTGAGAGAGAGAGAGAGAGAGAGAGAGAGAGAGAGAGAGAGAGAATTGTTCCTATATTAAGGATTAATCCGTTCACAGTGAAATGGATTGCGATCCATAAATTTTTAAATTAATGGAAAAAATATGTCGCGTGATGATGGCATTCCAGAAATAGTCCGATATAATTCATTTTCTGAAATGGTGGCCTTGCTTGCTTATGCTCTTGAGAAATCAAAAATGCTTTTGACGTTATAATGATAGGAAGGCTATTTAAAAGGGAACTGTGTTATGTCTACAATTAAATCTCTCTCTCTCTCTCTCTCTCTCTCTCTCTCTCTCTCTCTCTCTCTCTCTCAACAGATATCACAAGTTTAACTTACGTCTAGAATATGAGAAATATCTAGAAGTGTTCGTGACTATCGGTGATAAGATTAGTGTGAAAATAGTAGGATGAAGCGTCTACTAAGTTAGTTTATCAAGTGAAATACTGTAAATCAGAACAAGATGGCAGTAAGTTCCAACTGTGGAAAAAAAAATGGCCAAATTTAGCTTGTTTGGCAGATTCGCAATCC
>NC_061094.1:57776780-57791780 GCF_015104395.2 Macrobrachium nipponense | reverse complement strand
CACGTGTTCAAGTCATAACTGACTGCAAATTCTGTTTCCTCATGTTCCATAACAGTTAAATCATTTATCTATGATAGATAAAGGGTAAATCATTTATCCATTATGGAATAAATGATCCAGCTTTCATTATTCCTAATTTCTATCTCTTTATTACCTCGATTGAGATTACCTATAAAGGAATAATTCGTTTTATTAACGATATGTTGACTATAAATATGTATTAACATTTAAACTGATTTTTTGGTGAATGAAATGAAAGTAAATATGAAATACGTTTTCCCATATAACTATAAGTGTGTGGTTGTCTACAGATAAAATATTCATGCTCGATCTGAACACTCAAATACTGAATGCTAAATATTGAAAAAAGTTTATGAATGAAGGAAATCCTTTAAAATACTGAAAGAAATCTCTTGTTTTCTTTTTTTTTTGCGGTAATGGTTTACAAACTGAAAAAAAAGCGAAAAGAATATTTTTCAAGCAACTGGAGTTTCTTCGTAATCATGACAATTCCGGTGTAAAATGAAGTATAAATTTCTTCTTGATCATGACGAACCTACTTTACAATGAAATAAGAACTTCTTCGTAATCGGGACAATTCCTGTTTACAACGTAATATGAATTTCTCCGTAATCGTAAGTTCCCATTTCCATACGAAATACACCATCATATAATCATACGAAAATCCAAAATCTAAATCTGTCAAGTAACACTAACTTATAGTCACGACACGTTGGGACGAAATCCTCGCGCCTCTCTCTCTCTCTCTCTCTCTCTCTCTCTCTCTCTCTCTCTCTGAAACCTCCCAGAATTCTGTCCGTCTAACACTTGACCATTAACTGATTCCATTTTCTCACGTTCCTTGACATCCTGCTATTCAGATTTCCATTTCTCCTGTCACCTTATTTGAGCTCGGGTTTCGTATTTGCCGGTTTCTGCTGCGTGAAAATACTCCGGTGGAATATGAATATTTCTCCAGCGATCGGAAAGTGCCCGAGTGCGCTGTTTTGCAGATATTTGCGAAGTCTTAGTTGCCAAGGGGAAGCTTCATGTGTGTAGCGATTTGGTCAAATATTAGAGGAGATTCTAAAAAGAAATTTGCTATCACATAAAAAGTTAGGTCACATTCTAAAAGAATCCTTATAACTTAATTGTGCCCATGTGAAAGCTAAAATAAGAGAAAGGAAGAATATTGTATTAGTGAACAACAAATTTTTTAATGAAGGTTCCTGGATAACCTGTAGGAAGAGTTACGCTGCTCAGAGCAATCATATTGTAGGCGTATACACACATATATGTGCATATATATATATATATATATATATATATATATATATATATATATATATATATATATGTAAGTATGTATATACGTATGTATGTATATATATATATATATATATATATATATATAATATATTACCATATTATATATATATATATATATATATATATATATATATATATATACAAACAATCATTTAAAATGTAATTTGCGGAAATGCGCACGGCTAACAATAGATCGCCGTCGACTTCAAACGTAAAATTTATTTCTGCTTGTTATAAAAATTCCTCACTGGGACACCTGGGCACAAATGAAAATGTCTATTTGGTCAATAACAGCGTCAAGTTGATTAACAAAAAAACGTCAAATTGATTAAGAAAACTGTATGGTCATAATTTGACGTCAGACCAAAAATGAAAAAAAAGAAAGTGACGAGGAAATGTAAAACCAAATTATTTCATTCACTCCATTGCATTTCATCGGAAATTTCTTTTTAATCACTGAACGCTAGCAGATTCGGAATTGGAATTGGGGAAATTCCTTTACTATTTTCCCTGGGAATTTCGCGTCGGTTAGTTACAAAGCTTTTTAAAAGTCTGAAGAGATTTGTTCTACCGATTGGGTATTACATATGAAGTCCATATTAAAAAACTGTCTTTTATCGTCATATTTCTTATCAAGATGGTTGATAAACAAATCTTTTTAAAAGATGCAGCAACTTGTGAGATAAAATTGATAATAATCAAGCTTTCTTTTAATCAATGTCAAATTAATAATGAGTGATAATTATATGCGATAAAAAGGATAACAACGAAATCCATAAAACAAATTTCGTTACAATTATTATAATTGTAATTGTTGATTCACATGATTAGGGAATAATCTATGAATTTAGGGTGCCTTAAAGCTGAAAGATTTTTGGTAATTTTGTACTTTTGGGATACTAATAATAATAATAATAATAATAATAATAATAATAATAATAATAATAATAATAATAATAATAAAGTCTTCATCTCAGCAACACTGACATACAAGATTTACAAGAGTTAAGTTTATAAAAGGATAAAATAATGTTATAATTGTCCTTTAAAAAATGATCGTAATTCCTAAAATGAAATAAATTCAAATATAAAAAAATATAATATCCTTATACTTCCAAATAAATTCGACCACTTTGCTGCATACAATATACGCAAACAAATTCAACGTTCCTATATCGCGTGGTTTTCTCTTCGTGTCATTGAAATACTGTACAATGCTCCTTCTATACCAACATTCAGGGGTTTTCACGGATTGAAAATTCGATGCCAATGGGTTGGAAAGGAAGGCAATTCTGCATGCGAAGGATGCATGCAAGATTTGGCAAGAAGAGACTATGTCCGCAATATTATTAATTATTATTATTATTTTTTTTTTGCTCTATCACAGTCCTCCAATTCGACTGGGTGGTATTTATAGTGTGGGGATTATGTTATTATTATTATTTATTATTATTATTATTTTATTATTTATTATTATTATTATTATATTTATTATTATTATTATTATTATTATTCTCGCCGTCACGGATTGCAAAGTAAATTCCAGTGAGTTGGAAAAAGCAAGCAAATTTGGCAAGAAGAGACATGTTCTCATTATTGTTATTATGATTATTATTATTATTATTATTATTATTATTATTATTATTATTATTATTATTATTATTATTCTCACGGTCACGAATTGCAAAATAAATTCCTGTTAGTTGGCAAAGCAAGCAATTCTGCAGGCGCAGGATGCATGCAAGTTCTGGCAAGAAAAGAGACCATGTCATTATTATTGTTATTTCTTTTTTGCTCTATCACAGTCCTCCAATTCGATGGGTGGTATTTATATTGGGGGGTTGGGTTCCATCCCTTCCTGTCCTTAGGAGCCAATCACTCTTTACTTATTGTGCGCCGGTGTAGGATCACCACCTCTTCTGCATGATCCGGGAGCTACTTCATAATTTATTATTAAAGGAATTAAAGAAAAAATTAAAAAAGCACCATTTAATAATAATAATAATTAATAATAATAAAATAATAATAATAATAATAATAATAAATAATAATAATAATAAAATAATTTGAAGGAATTATTCCGCCAACTAAAATAAAATGGATAGAAAACATAAAAAAAAAGCACCGGCTTAATAATAATAATAATTAATAATAATAATAATAATAATAATAAATAATAATAATAATAATAATAATAATTATTTATTATTTATTATTATTATTATTTAAATTTTTTTTTTTTTTTTTTTTGGCTCTCTCACTGTCCCTCTTAATTCCGAACCTGGTGGATTTATAGTGTGGGGTTCCGGGTTGCATCCTGCCTCCTTAGGAGTCCATCACTTTCCTTAGTATGTGCGCCGTTTCTAGATCACACTCTTCTGCATGAGTCCTGGAGCTACTTCAGCCTCTAGTTTTTCTAGATTCCTTTTCAGGGATCTTGGGATCGTGCCTAGTGCTCCTATGATTATGGGTCAAATTTCTGCTGGCATATCCCATATCCTTCTTATTTCTATTTTCAGATCTTGATACTTATCCATTTTTTCCCTCTCTTTTCTCGTCAACTCTGGTGTCCCAAGGTATTGGGACATCAATGAGTGATACTTTCTTTTCTGCTTCACTTTGTCAATCAACTTCACGTCTGGTCTATTGCACGTATCACCTATCTGTTCTGATACCATAGTCACCAGAGGATCTTTGCCTGATCGTTTTCTATCATTACCCTTCAGGTTGGTGCTAGTACCAACTTATTACTGCAAGGTAGCTGATGTTTCTTGCACAGGCTCCAGTGGAGGGCTTTTGCAACTGAATCATGCCTCTTTTTGTACTGGTTCTGTGCAAGTGCCGGGCATTCGTTTGCTATGTGGTTTATGGTTTCATTTTTCGCATTGCACTACCTACATATGGGAGAGATGTTATTTCCGTCTATCGTATTTTGAACATATCTTGTGCCGCTGTTATCATTCCTTCAGTTTCCTTCTATAGCTCTCCCCTGTGTAGCCATTGCCATGTGTCATCGCTGGCTAGTTCTTTAGTCTGTCTCATGTATTGTCCGTGCATTGGTTTGTTGTGCCAGTCCTCTGTTCTATTTGACATTCTCCTGTCTCTGTATATTTCTCGGGTCTTCGTCTACTTTTATTAGTCCACTTCTTCCCATGCACTCTTAGCCACTCGTCTTCACTGGTTTTCAGATATTGCCCCAGTGCTCTGTTCTCGATGTTGACGCAGTCCTCTATACTTAGTAGTCCTCTCCCTCCCTTTCGTGTTATGTATAGACTGTCCGTATTTGCTCTTGGGTGTAGTGCTTTGAGTATTGTCATATGTTTCCGATTTTCTGATCTATGCTGCGGAGTTCTGCCTTCGTCCATTCCATTAATTCCTGCGCTGTATCTGATTACTGGCACTGCCCATGTGTTATGGCTTTTATCATATTCCAGCATTGAGTTTTGACTTGAGTATCGCCTTGAGTCACTTCATATATTCTTTCCTGATCGTGTCCTTCATCTCTTGGGTGTTTTTATATCCGCCTCCTTCCCATTATTCCCATGTATTTGTATCCTGTCTCATCTATGTGTTTGATGTTGCTCCCATCTGGTAGCTTTATCCTTTCAGTTCTCGTTACTTTGCCTTTTTGTATGTTGACTAAGACGCATTTTTCTATTCCAAACTCCATCCTGATGCCCCCAGATACAATTCTTACAGTCTGGATTAGGGTATCTATTTCCTTGATGATCTTACCATACAACTTGATGTCGTCCATGAACATCAGATGGTTGATTCTGTTGCCTCTTTTCTTGAGTTGGTACCCGGCATCCATCTTCTGTAGTACTTTCGTCATGGGAATCATGGCTAACACTACGAAGAGTAGTGGGGACAGTGAGTCGCCCCCATGGAAGATCCCTCTCCTGATATTAACCTCTGCTAGTCTTATTCCAGAGCTTGTAAGTATTGTTATTCAGTTGCGCATTGTATTTTTGAGGAAGCTGATGGTGATTTTCCTCTGCCCCATATATTTCCAGGCATTCTATTAGCCATGTGTGTGGTATCATGTCGAAGGCTTTCTTATAGTCTATCCATGCCATGCTTAGGTTGGTTTTCCTTCTTCTACTGTTTTTCATTACCATTTTGTCTATCAGGAGCTGGTCTTTTGTGTCCCTACACTTCCTTCTGCAGCCTTTCTGTTGGTGGGGATGGTGTTTGTCTCCTCTAGGTAGTTGTATAGCCTTTCACTGATGATACCTGTTAGTAACTTCCAATTATTCTTGGTAGGCCGCAGATGGATAGGCCTGTAGTTACTGGCTATATTTCCCTTACTCTTTTCTTTCTGGACTAATGATATTCTTCCTGTGGTCATCCATTTGGGTGCATGGTGATTTGAGATACAATGCTGGAGTTGTTCTGCTATTCGTGGGTGTAGGGCCTTGAAGATTTTGAGCCAGTATCCATGGACTTCATCGGGACCTGGGGCTTTTCAGTTTGGCATTTTCCTTTAGGTTTTTTTTTTGGGTGTCTGACTGTGTCTGTCGTTATCTCTGTGAATCTTTGTTTTAGTCTCCCTGTTTCTTCTTCCTTGACTTCCTGGAGCCATGTTGCATGTTTGTTGTGTGATAACGGATTGCTCCATATGTTTTCCCATAGTCTCTTACTTGGTTCGGCTTCAGGAATTTCTTGGCGGTTGTCTTCCCCTCTTAGTTGGCTGTATAGTCTTTTCTGGTTGGTTCCGAATAGTTTGTCCTGTTGTTCATGTACCGTTGGATCTTATGTGCTTTGGCCTTAAACCTCTGTTTTACATCTTCTATTGTGTTGTTTAGTCCCCTCTCTTGTACTTTGTATTTCTCGTTGAGTTCCTCATTTGTTTTCTTGCTTCTTAGTCTTTTTTCTGCCATCTCTTTCAGTTTACTCAAGTCAGATCTCATCACCATGATTTGCTTTTCCAGGCGCCTTTTCCAAGAGGTTGCTGTTTTGGTTTCTGTTGGGTTGGTTGTGCTGGTGGTGTTGGTGTTCGAATCCCCATCAGCTCTGCTACTGATCTTGCTCCTGCATATGCCAAGTTATTTGTTTCTGTGATACTGGTGGTGTGTATTATGCCCATTATTTCATTGACCTCACTTGTTTTCTCCCTTAATTTCTTTGTGTTGTAGGCTTTCATGGAGGGGACCTTTGTTCTCTCTGTATCTGGCTCCATCCATTGTCTAATCTTTTCTACCCATTCCATCCGTTCTTCTCTTATTTCGTCGGTGTTTCTTCGTGTGTCGTTGTTTGATACCTCATCATCCCTGCCGTCTTCTGTGGCATCGTCTCTCAGTTCGTCTTCGTGTAATTCGTTGTCGTGTGACATTTCCCTTTCCAGTTCTTCTCTTTCTGTTGGGGAGAGCCAGTTCTTTTTCTTATGTTCCTTACTTGTCTGCCAGCCTCTGTCTGTTTGGGGGGTGTTATCCTCTCATTCCAGATGTGACCAACCTTCTTCTATATCTTCTCTCCGTCGGGTTGCTTCTGATGTAGCATCTCCATATTTCCTTATTTTCTTCTCTTGTCCATTTCTTCCTTTGGTTTGTTTCTGTAGCTCCAATCTCAGGCTGTTGGTTACTGTCGTTGTGGTGGTCAGTTGCTGGATGACGAACTCTAAGTACCTGACCGTCTTCCCCTTCAATTGGGTTGAATACCTGGCTGCCGGACGAAGCTCCTCTGTTGCCAGAGGTTCCATTTACGTCGTTGTCGTTTATTCCTTCATTTCTTAACATCATTGCTGAGTTTTTGCTATTTAACCATAGCTGGACCCTACCCCATCAGGGATAGGCACTCTATTTACAGCTGAGTAGACTGGGGAAATTATGGTAAAGATCCTTTCCCAAGGAATCAACGCCGAGGAGAGCGGTCACCCATCCAACGACTGACCAGCCCTAATGTTGCTTAACCAGTCCATTGACGACCTAACCCACTCTGCCACGGCGCCACATATTATTATTATTATTATATTATTATTATTATTATTATTATTATTATTATTATTATTATTATTATTATTATTATTATTATTATCTATCTAATTCTGTGGCTGCTGCAATCATGAATTAGGTATGATGTATTTTGTCTTAATTTGTGGAACGATGAGATATTAAATTCGCTTTCACAACCCATAAACGTAATCCCCTTTATCAGTAACTAAAATTGTCAAGTTACAGTGACATGGTACATTTTAGGTACGTAACTTTTTTTCAGAAGATATTTCTCTTGTGCAATATATTCGAAAATCTAGGAGGACGATGGACCTTCAAACGGTTGACATGAGGAATGGACCCATAATTGTTTTAGAAATACCTTAGTTTTGCTTCAGGAAAAGTTGAAACCCCTAAACACGTTAGTAGTTTTCATTGTCAGATAATTGAAAATGATTTATGATAATTCTAGTTTTAACTGCCATATCTTTTGATTACAATTAACTGAATCAATTAAGTTTCCAAATATCATTTCTTTGATTTTTTTTATTTATACAAATTTATGTTACTAATTTTTTGTATCATTACATTCTTAGTTACCCTCATATATAAAGTATCACTCTTCTAAACAATATACCAGTTTTAATTTCACTCTTTTTATAACGATTTATGTCGGTTTCATATAAACGCAAATTTATACTGCCCATTTAAAAAAAATAATTGTTCTGGTTAAAATTGAAAAATAAATCGACTGCTAGAAATTCTTCAGAAAATGTTCTGCGCGAAATAGTATAACAGAAGTGTATTGTGAGCCATTATAGAACTACATGTGTTGACGTATAATTAAATTTTCTCGCTGGAAATTATTAGTAAGCTTTAGAAGCTTATGGCCTCCGAAGAACTAATTCATTGCCAGGAGACTTCCCAGAAACCTGGAAAGAAATGTTACTGCTTGTTTTTAAGAGGGGGAAAGTTTGAAATAAAAATAACGGCAGTTTCCAAATCCCACACAGAAATATTTCACAGCAGTTGTGAAGTGTATTGTTTTCAACAAACTGAGTTATGTAATTGTGTCTATTTCAGTATCCGATATTTCTTTTTATAGTCGCGTTAGCTCTTCAATTAGAACTGATCAAAAATATAAAATGACGATTTCTTTTAGTGATATATGCCAAAATTACTGTTTATCAATTTCAATGACAAAAAAATATGAAGATTGTAAATTTAACAGGGACTTTCTTGAAACATGACAAACAAATTTAGCTTCTGGACATATGAAACCCAACTTTCCTAAAAATGTTTGTTCCAGCGGTTGCTATATTTCTAAGTTTATGAAAATTTAAAATACAATATTTCAATCTCTTTAGCCAGGAAAATAATTAAACTTTCAGACCTTTCATTCATATTTTCATTCATCAAAACGCATTAAATTTACCATAAACCATCAAAAGAATAATGTGCATTTTTTGGATGATTAATGATACCTACGTTTTCTGTAGGAATGATTATATGGACTGTGTTTATGCCTTTGTTTTTATGATAGTTTAAGATGGTCAGTGATACATAAGCTATAATGACTTCGGTTTCTTTAAGATTTCTATAGACACAATACTAAATCTAAAATATAGATATGAATTACGTATTAGTAACCTTTGCTGTAGTAAGATAATTTATACAAAATATTCTTCGTGGAGATGACACCTAATACCTTGTCTTAAATATAGTGTTAAGTACTACAGATTTGAGGAACATGAGGAACACTTGAATTTACAAACATTAGAAAGTATGAATGAACGGGCTTATAAATAATTTACGTTACGTTGTAATTTGAAAGAAAAATGACTAGCTTTTTCGTGGGATTCTTTCCATTGCATTTTTTATTTTGATCTGAGAACTATTCCATAATAAACGAGGGAATGTATTTTTACGTGTTTACTAACTTTAAATCTTGATTTTAGATACTATTTGAGTCTGAAGGACACTTCCAAAATATAATGGAAAATAGACGCAAAAGTTTGGTATCAAATTCTCTAGCAAGATTCCTTAAAGGAAATATAATTTTTTTAATATTCTACTGCTATGAGTCTCTCTACTCAATAAATGAAAAAAAAGTATTTTTTATTACACATCAATATGTCTTTAACACTTATTAACCCTTTCCTTGGTTTTAGGATGGATACCATAATTGTAGTTTACTTCTATTATGAGAGTTATACAGAATTTGTGAGGAATACGAATTTGACCTCATTGAATATCAGACATATGATAAGTATTGCACATCTCTCGAGAAAGGAAAGCTCACTAGAAAGTAAAATAAATGATAATAATGGTAAAGTCTTATATTGTGAATACAGGAAGTCGCAAATCTTGAGAAAGGGAGCTCTCTAGAAACTAAAAAAAAGAAAGAAAAAAAAACCAATAACAAAAAGTATTATACCGTGCATATAAATCAAGATTTCGATAAACGAAAACTCTTAAGGGAGAGAAAAAATAACGAATAATAATAATAAGAATTATACTGTGAGTACATTAAAATAAAAATACTTTAGAAAGGAATCATCTTTAAGAGAGAGAGAGAGAGAGAGAGAGAGAGAGAGAGAGAGAGAGAGAGAGAGAGAGAGAGAGAGAGAAATAACATGTCTTGTACTGTCAATCTAAAAAAAAGTCAATATAATTCTATAGCACAGGGTCTCTGAATAACCATTTCAGCCTCCTTTTACGAGGGATCACATCCCTTACAAATCCTCTAGATTCTGTTTTATGAGGCTTTGCCATTGAGAACCTTGTGGTCGATGTGACCTCTCTCTCTCTCTCTCTCTCTCTCTCTCTCTCTCTCTCTCTTTCAGTGCTACAACCTTTGGTTTCATTAAATGTGTTCCTTAATCTCTCTCTCTCTCTCTCTCTCTCTCTCTCTCTCTCTCTCTCTCTCTCTCTCAGTGTTACACCTATACTTTACTGTGATGTGTGTTCCTCTCTCTCTCTCTCTCTCTCTCTCTCTCTCTCTCTCTCTCTTTCAGTGCTACAACCTATACATTACTGTGATGTGTTCCTCTCTCTCTCTCTCTCTCTCTCTTTCACTTTCAGTGCTACAACCCATACTTTACTATAATGATTTGCTTACTCTCTCTCTCTCTCTCTCTCTCTCTCTCTCTCTCTCTCTCTCTCTCTCTCTCTCCCTCTCTCTCTCTTTCAGTGCTACAACCTTTGGTTTGCTTTGATGTGTTCCTTACTCTCTCTCTCTCTCTCTACTTTCCCATGAAAGCCAAGGTGGGGATATAATATGTGTAGTTGAGCCAAATCTCGTTTATGAAAGTGTATAGTTTGGATGCTGAATGTTTATACGAAAATGCTGACAATATATGTATATACATACATGCATGCATACATACATACTATACATACATACATACACACACACACACACACACACACACACACACACACATATATATATATATATATATATATATATATATATATATATATATGTGTGTGTGTGTGTGTGTGTGTGTGTGTGTGTGTGTGTAAAAAAATAGGAAAA
Source organism: Macrobrachium nipponense (assembly GCF_015104395.2). Taxonomy (NCBI): domain Eukaryota; kingdom Metazoa; phylum Arthropoda; class Malacostraca; order Decapoda; family Palaemonidae; genus Macrobrachium; species Macrobrachium nipponense. The sequence continues at coordinate 57,780,977 of NC_061094.1, read as the reverse complement.
AATTAACCTCTCTCGCGTACCTTTAATTGGAAATTATTGGAACCAGGCATTTTTGTACTTTTTGAAAAATATCAGCAGGCCTCTCTACACAGGAATTTTAGATAAATTATATTTGACGGAGTTAAACCCTTTTCGATATGAATAAAAATTTTTCTTTCCTCTCATTTGACAAAAAAGGGTAATTAACTTTTGTGGATGTGATTTCGTCTATGATAAATTTAAATGCCGGTGTTATAAAATGGTATTATGATATTATGAAAAATTAAGACTATAAATATATCTCTTTGATATCAGAAAACTAAAGGTATCAGTCCTATATTGCTGAAAGGTACCAAATACTTCTCTTTTAAATATGAATGTTCTATGTCAAGTATATTTAACTAGATGAAAATAACAGAAAATAATCTGAGAATTATTTTGATAATTTGCTGTTGAATTATAACATTGACATTCTCTTGTTAAGAGTTATTATTAGTGTAGGAAATTGAAAATGAAATGAGTGTACATTTTGCTATAATATATTTTGGACATTCTTTAAATGTTCTATCAGTGTGCCTTCGAAATTTCTATGAATTCCGGATGGTTTGTCATTAGGAAATTTGAATTTCAAACATTTTCTACCTATAGATTTTACATTATTCTTATTCCTGCTATTTCAGTTTTCTTCAACATAAGTTTATTCTATGAGGATTTTACGAATCAAAACATCAAGAGATATATACATACATAAACACACACACACTCAACCACACACAAAACACAAAAAAACACACAACACACACACACACACACACACATATATATATATATATATATCTATATATTATATAATATATCTATATATTATTATAATATATAATATATATATAAGTATATAATATTATTATATATATACAATATATCGAGCTACAATGTCCTTTAATATGTAATTCGCTCTACCTCGGAATTAATATATTTTCATATATGCTTAACCGAAGGGGAATTTTTTCTCTATAATAGACTTGCCCGAACCAGGGCGCGAACCCATGGATCCTTTCAAATCCAGGAACGTCAGTGAAACTTTTACCTACTACACCACCGAGGTGGTGCAGTAGGTAAAAGCTTCACGGACATTCCTGGATTTGAAAGGATTCCATGGTTCGCGCCCTGGTCCGGGCAAGTCTTATTATCGAGAAAAACAATTCCCCTTCGGTTAAGCATATATGAAAATATATTAATTCCGAGGTAGAGCTAATTAGATATTAAAAGGACCATTGTAGCTCGATATATGTGTATGAATCACGGAAATGTGATAGGAGGTATATAATATATATATATAATATTGTATATATATTATATATATATATCTATATAAATATATATATATATGTGTGTGTGTGTGTGTGTGTGTGTGTGTGTGTGTGTGTGTGTGTGTTGTGAGTGAGCGTGATCTGGGAATACGTACGATATGTGGACTCGATGAACCTAGAACAGGCATTGGAGGAGGTGGGTCAACGCAGCAGCCTGCCGAACCATTCCGGAGATAAAGACCAGACGAACAGCGTTCACTCAGGGTTCCATTTGCGAGTAAATCGCTCACGAGAGCAAGGCCGTTCGCCCCGAAATGGAGTATATCCATTCAGTAAGGAACACTTATCTAAATTGGTCGGAGGGAAAAAGAAATCGGTTACTTATGCTGGGAGGCTACGGAAACGGACGCAGGCGCCGTTCGATTGCCTTTACGTGTTGTTTGTGGGTTTTACGGGTTGGTTCGTTGTGGCTTTGTGGCGTTTTGGCTTCCGTACTGCAACCGGGAAGATATTGTAGAGGCTTTAGAATATATCATAAACTCATAATAATAATAATAATAATAATAATAATAATAATAATAATAATAATAATAATAAGAGTAGCTCCAGTCGATACAGCGGGTGAAAAAATCCACAATGTTGTAGGTGTCAACACACACACACCCACAACACACAACAACACAAACACATATATATATATACATATAATAATATATTTAAAAAAAATATATATATATATGTATATTATATTTATATTTATATAATCATATATAATATTATATATAATACATATAATATATATAATTTAATATATATATAACTATATATATATATATATATATATATATAATATAATATTATATATATATATATATATATGTGTGTGTGTGTGTGTGGGTATGTGCGTATGTGACCATGTGTGTTTGTGATATATATATATATATATATATGATATATTCTTCCAATAAATCCTTGACCGAAAAATATGAGCAAACTATAACTCTAACAGCGACGCACAAATACCGCTAAGTCATTTGAATCCTGTATCCCAAATCTATATCGACCTGTCTTCCATCATATAAAAACAGAGACCTGTCCGAGAGGTTGAAGGCTGTGAATCCGATCAATAGACAAACCGATGGCATTTGTTTATAAAGCATGAGCCCATGTGTTGACCTTTTATTTCGCGAGATATGAAAAGCTGGGAGTTTTTGTACTTCTAAAAGCTTGTTTTTCTGAGCTCCATTCTTATATTTTATTTTTGAAGTCCTGCCAAAATATGAGACAGGAAAATTCACGAAGGTATAAATTCATTATTTGTGGTATTTCTTAGAAAACATGTAGAAGATCCTGCTTGGTCAAGGAATCTGACAAAGAACGATTATGGTTTCTAGAGTTCATCAATAAGACGTTCCATAATGTTGAGGTATATATATATATATATATATATATATATGTGTGTGTGTGTGTGTGTGTGTGTGTGTATGTGTGTTTGTGTGTATGTGATATATATGTGTTGTATATGTGTCTGCGTGTGTGTATACGTACATATTCTACACTGACTAATTATTCTCCGAAGTCTTATATACTTTCTTTCTACTTTTGACCTCAGCCAGAAATTTCAAATATTCTGCCTTGGTCTGTTTATGAATTTTTTTCATGAGAGAGAGAGAGAGAGAGAGAGAGAGAGAGAGAGAGAGAGAGAGAGAGAGAGAGAGAGAGAGAGAGAGAGAGAGAGAATTGAAACAAGTAAGGCTTTCATTTGTTTGCAATGCTTCATATATTCGAATATATATTTTCTACTTATCGATGGTAATTTTATTCATTAGCACAACACTTCTGAAAGTATAGAATTCAAAATACAGAATCTAGAAATATATACAATTGACGAAAACAATTCGTGAGTCAAAATTAAAACGCGAAAATAAATGGTGAATAAATTCAGACGTTATTGGTCAGAAATGGTAAACAAGGTTTCCAATTATAGTTTAAATGGAAAATATAGAAAGCATACCATATAGAAAAATAAAATGCGAGAGAGTTCGTATGTCATAAAAAATATAAAGAAAAATAAAACATCCTATGGGATTTTCACGAAAGGTTACCAATTATAGTTTTGATAGAACATATTGAAAGCAAAGTATAGAATATGAAAACGCCAAATAATTCATATTTCATCACAAATATGGATCTTCGAGGGGTTTCCCTAAAATATTTCTGATCATTACATCTGGAAATCTTCCACGATCTGGGTTACCTGAAGACTTCCCTACCGAACCATTGAGAAGCTGTTATTTAAACGTTTTATGAACACCTTGAATGAATATATCGACGTCCCGGGATGCAACAGGTTGGATTTCATTCTGAATTCGCGAAAAAACTAATCTTTGATGCTGTTTTCGTTTTTCGATGATAATAGCTGGGTCTCAAGATGTGATCGGTGATATTCTTGTATAGTGGTTATATATTTCAAATTAAATTTGAAATTATTGGTTTGTTTATTTTTAATTTTGTGTAATTGTTCATTAAGCTCATATTACACTGGTTTTAATGTAATTTGGCAATGCCGCTCTCGGCTGCAAGGTTAAATCTTTAATCACCGGAAAAATAATGATATATTTTTGATAAAATTAAACATAAAATTGCTTGATTTTCATCTTTTCAATTACTGTTTACTTTATTTTTTCCCATAGTGTGCGCATGCGTCCGACTACCTTAGTTTTTTCCTCTTTTATGATATGATGATAAACATCCTACAATCCTGCCTCATTCCTGTCGTCATAGTGTAAGAAACTGATTTGTAATTAAGTTTGATGTTGGAAAGGGAATGAACTTTTAATAAATACTTTATATAATTGTTTTCTAGGAGCTTCCAAATGCTGAAAAGAAATGATGTGAGGAGCTATGA
>NC_061094.1:57746780-57759280 GCF_015104395.2 Macrobrachium nipponense | reverse complement strand
CTCTCTCTTTATGACTGTCTCTTTATGTCTGTCTCTAACTCTTTGGATGTCTGTCTTTCTTTCTCCCCGTCTCTCTCTCTCTCTCTCTCTCTCTCTTTATGACTGTCTCTTTATGTCTGTCTCTAACTTCTTTCTCTCTTTCTCTCCGTCTGTCTGCCGCTATCTCTCTCTCGTAGTAGCCATCTTGCTTGATGAGACGTTCCCGCGTGAAATCAGATTAATCAACAGATATCACAAGTTTAACATACGACTAGAATTTGAGAAATATCTTGAAGTGTTCGTGAACTATCGGTGATAAGATTAGTGTGAAAATAGTAGGATAAAGCGTCTTCTAAGTTAGTTTATCAAGTGTAATACTGTAAATCAGAACAAGATGGCAGTAAGTTCCAACTGCGGGAAGAGATGGCGTAATTTAGCGTGTTTAGCAGATTCGCAATACGATGAGGTAGCAGGAAGGGAACTGGCATTTCTCATCTATGAAATCAGCAACAGTCCTAACCAAAAAGATACAAAAGCATTCATAGATATTATTAGGAATATAATCCTTCAAACTGGAAAAAATCTAATGAAAACATCTTGAAAATAATTGAAGAAGTTCCAAATAAAATCCAAGTGGTCAAGAGACTCATAAAAGAAAATATACATAAACCAACATATTCCGACAAAGAAAAAAAATGAATAAGGTGAATCTTGTGAATATCCTAATTGACGCATTAGGAAAAAGAATGCCAAAAGCATGCAAACTGTGTAAGGTTTTGGTATAGCATAGTCAATCCACAAAACCTAATCAGAAAATGTGCTGCATGCAACATTCCGACCCATCCACAGTGTGCTGAGGTAATACAAGATATGAGAAAAGATACAAGAATTTTTTGTTCAACATGTCTATCATGATAGACAATGTTATTAAATCAAGATTGAATGTACAATAGTTGAGGATGAAGAAGAAGAGGAAGAGGAAGAAGAAGAGAGAAGAAGAAGAGGAAAAAACGGAAGAGAAGTAAACAAAAATGAAATGACAGAAAAAATAAGGAAAACAAGAACAAGATAAAAGTATGATGCAGATACTCATTGATACTTACATAATGGAGGCAATAAAGCCAGCATACCTACGAAGAAATAAATTACGATATGGTCAACAGAAAAAGCAAATCCCGAAGTAGGCCTCTACCCAGATCTACACAATGACGGGAAAGAGGAAAAAATAGACAAGAAAGACAAAATCTGCAACCTTTGAAAAGAGGGAATTGCGATTGGAGAAAGATATTACTACAAACATCCTAAGGTATGTCACAACTATGAAATATATGGTAAATGTGCATACCTAGATGGATATGGGGATGAATTGCAGAGATCTGCATCCAAAATATGCAAAAACCTAAAAGAAGGAAAAGGATGTAACAAGTTCGACAAAAAATGCAAATATATGCACCCTGTAGCCATGAATCATAATCAAATAAATAACCAACCAAGTAATAAAATCCAAAATAAGAAAGAAACAAATAAAGAGAGAAATCAAGAATATCAGGTAAAAGAGAACAAGCAAACCACCAATGAATATGCAGATGTCAGCAAAAAATTTCAATGCATCAGCTCCAAATTCTACTCAAGGGATAATAACTGTATTTATTATGCAAGAGTTATTGTTAGCAGAAACGGAGGGAAATTGCAGATTCAGACACAAAATGAATAATTATGATGAAGGAAGATCAATATTATGGAAAAGTTGGATTTTTTAATGTCAGAATTCTGGAAATGAAAAAAAAAAAAAGAACAACATACCAGAACAGGAAAGACGACATGAAAATCCTTATTACTACCAATATTAAATGAAGGAGAAAACACGCAAACCATCATAGTGATGAATGCGCAGGGTTTAGTTACGAGTAACTCAAAAAGAAAAATAGAGTACTTAGAAGAAACTAACCCAATTGAAAAGAAAATAGATATAATGAAATATAAGTGAAACCTGGTATTCCCAAGAGACTGGGAATGATGATCAAATAAAAGGGTTCCAAACTTATAGATCAGATAGAAAAAATAGGAATCAAGGGGGAACCGCAATATATGGGAAAGACAAAAAACAAGGAAAAATATATGAGAAATATAGTAACTCAGAATGTGAAACTAATAGCGGTAGAATTTGAATCTGAAAAATTAATGAACATAGTAATATAGACCTCCTAAATACTAAAGAGTTTGACTAATAATTGAAAAATTGGATGATATATGTAGAAAATCACAAGGACTGGACTATTCTCCTATCTGGTGACTTCAACTTTCCTTTCGTAGAATGGAAAGAACAAATAGGAGATTGTGGATGTACTTATACATATAAAAAAGAGAGTAATAGTAGTGCAGAAGATAAGAGGTAATTCGAAAGCTATTAGATATGCTACTAGAATACACATCAACAAATAAATCACCTGCCAACAAGAAAGAAAATACTTTAGACCTAGTATTTGTGAACGAGGTGAATTAGTTAAAATGTTAAAAATAATAGTTTTATAATGCGAGTATTTCAGACCTTAATGTCATAGAATTAACATTTCATTCCAAAAGCAAGTGAAAACAGAGATAAGCAAGAAATGAAAAAGTGGGAAGGATATGGAAAATACTTCTACAGTAAAAATATAAAATGGTCAGAAATAAATGAAGAAGAATTTAAACAAAGATTGGGATAACATTTTCGTAAGCGATGACATAAGGTAAATACGGAGATATTATATAAAATATTAGAGAAAATAGTGGATAAATATATACCGAAGAAGAAAAGTAAACATCATTCATGCATACCAAGAGACAGAAGGATCTTGTTCCAGAAAATCAGAAAGTGGAAAAAAGGTCTTGCAAAAGAAAAAAATGCATGGAAAGTTATAGAACTAAAAAGTAAGATAGAAAATGCAGAACAAAAGATTATACAATCAAAAGAAAATGAAAAAACGGGAATTGGAAGAAAAAACCCTATTAATATCAAGCAAAACCCCAAACTAATTATACTCATATGCGAAGAAAGATGAATAAAAGAAGAATAGAAATAGGCCCTCTGAGAATTGAAGGGAGATAACGAATGAAAAAAAAGGAAATTTGCAACATACTGGCAGAACGATTATAAGAGAGAATTCACCCCTAGAATAGATAATGAAGATAATGATATAGAAGTAAGGGACGAAAATAGTGAATATCTAGCTGACATAGAAATTAATGAAGCTGATATTGTGCAGCAATTAATGAAATTAAAAATGGAGCTGCTGCAGGGCCTGATGGAATCCCTGCTATTTTGTTAAAGAAAGTAGTTCATTCTATCGCAAAGCCACTGTAATATTATTAAGACAAAGTGTAGATACAGGCAAGATTTATGATGAGACAAATTTAGAATATTCACCCCTACTTTCAAAAGTGGTCAAGACTTTTGAGGCAGTAAAATTATAGGCCTGTGAGTCTAACATCACATATTATGAAAGTGTATGAAAGGGTAATGAAGAAAAATATTATGAAAACATTCAATAAAAAATAATTTTGTTTAATATAGGACAACACGGTTTCGTACCGGAAAAAGTACACAAACCCAACTGTTAGTCCACCGTGAGAACATATTCAAAAATATGAAAAGCGGAAATGAAACAGATGTGGTTTATCTAGACTTGCAAAAGCTTTTGACAAAGTAGACCATAATATTAGCAAAGAAAATTAGAAAACACAATATCGTAGATAAAATAGGAAGATGGTTAAAGAATTTTTACACAACAGAAAACAGATAGTTATTGCAAACGATGAGAAATCGGATGAAACCAAGGTAATATCCGGTGTGCACAAGGTACGGTGTTAGCTGCAATACTGTTTGTTATATGATTGAAGACATAGACAGTAATGTTAATATTCGGTAGTGAGTAGTATCGCTGATGACACAAGAATAAGTAGAGAAATTACTTGTGATGAAGATAGGAACGCTCTACAAAGAGACCTTAACAAAGTATATGATTGGGCAGAGGAAAATAGGATGGTATTTAACTCTGATAAATTTGAATCAATAAATTATGGAGACAGAGAAGGAAAGCTATATGCATATAGGGGACCTAATAAATGAGACAATCACAAATAATAAGGAAGCAGTTAAAGACCTTGGTGTGATGATGAATAGGAACATGTTATGCAATGATCAATAGCAATTCTTTTGGCAAAATGTAAAGCAAAAAAATGGGAATGTTGTTACGGCACTTCAAAACAAGAAAAGCTGAACACATGATTATGCTTTATAAAACATATGTTCGTAGTCCACTTGAATATTGCAATATGATATGGTACCCACACTATCAAAAGGATGCACAAATAGAGATGTACAAAGGTCCTTTACAGCTAGAATAGAAGAAGTTAAGGACCTTGACTACTGGGAAAGACTACAATCATTAAAATTATATAGTCTAGAAAGGAGAAGAGAACGCTACATGATAATTCAGGCATGGAAACAGATAGAAGGAATAACAGAAAATATCATGGAACTAAAAATATCAGAAAGAGCAAGCAGAGGTAGATTAATAGTGCCCAAAACATACCAGGAAAATAATGGAAGCACACAGGACATTAATCCACTACGCACCAGCATCGATAATGCAGCGTCTATTCAATGCGTTGCCAGCTCATATGAGGAATATATCAGGAGTGAGCGTAGATGTGTTTAAGAATAAGCTCGACAAATATCTAAACTGCATCCCAGACCATCCAAGATTGGAAGATGCAAAATATACCGGAAGATGTACTAGCAACTCTCTGGTAGACATTAGAGGTGCCTCACACTGAGGGACCCTGGGCAACCGAACGGAACTGTAAGGTCTGTAAGGTAAGGTCTCTCTCTCTCTCTCTCTCTCTCTCTCTCTCTCTACATTCACCAGGTAGCGAAACCATTAACACGCAGGTTACATTTGTGAGAAAGCGTTCCTTTCCAATTGATGGCCTCGACGAGGTAATCCTACGTTAGCTTGGGTGGAAAGAATTCGTGAAAACTCTCTCTCTCTCTCTCTCTCTCTCTCTCTCTCTCTCTCTCTCTCTCTCTCTCTCTCTCTGAGTATTTCTCAAGGTGAATCAGTCATCGTTTTAGTTCGACTATTTCTTATTACACAGAACTAGTCGCTTCCCTCTTCTTGAAATACGTACTAATAATCATTTTTAGCTCTAATTTTGCTGAAACATATAAAAGTAATTTATTGCCATCATTTTGGATAGTCTTGTTTAATGATATATAGCACCACGCTAATTTGGATAGTCTTTTTTTTATAATCTATGAAATTACTCTTCATGCATATCAGGTGCAAAAGGCTTTATCTGTTATTGTGAGAACTACAGGAACAGAAGCCAGGCTTTATTCATTCTAGATAGAGCTACAGAAACACTGCCCAGGCTTTATTCATTCTTGTTGCAGCTACAAGAGCAGAGTTCAGGCTTTATTCATTCGCGATAGAGCTACAGGAATAGAGACCAGGCTTTATTCATTCCTGTAGCAGGTACAGGAACAGAAGTCAGTCTTTATTCAAGTGTTGATAAAGCTGCCGAAATTCTTGACTAAGCTACAGAAAAAAGAATCCCGGGTCTACACATTCTTGATAAAGCTACAGGCCTTCTACAGTCTCGATAAAGCTACGTACAGAAATTCTTGACACGGCTACAGAAATAGAATCCAGGGCTTATTCGGCCTTGAAAAAGCTACAGGGACGGAATCCAAGCTTTACTTAGTGTCCCACCTTCCTCTTAGATCCCCTGAGCTCTAAAGTAAACATCTAAGCGCGTCCCACGTACGGAATTTTGAAAGGGCATTATTCAGCCAAATATTAATAAGATGATAATGAAGTTGTGTCTCGATCCTTTCAGTGGCCTGTTCGGGCATTCGGGCATCTGTTCGTTTAGATCTTCCGAGTAGAGATGTTTGTTATTCAGAAACCCTTCCAACTAGAAAGAGGGAATTGTTGTAGAACCGTGGAACCTCAGGTGATGTATTGGCTAAGTCTTTGCAGAAGTTCGAAAGAAGAAGTTGTGCTTAGTTAACACTCCCGGAAACGCCAATGGTGACGATTTCTGTTCAAGCTGTCTCTCTCTCTCTCCTCTCTCTCTCTCTCTCTCTCTCTCTCTCTCTCTCTCTCTCTCTCTCTCTGTCCTTCTCAACACTTCCGCGAATCACCGATAAAAACTAAATATATAAACTGAATGGACACTTGATATATAATAATATTATGAAAGCTAAATGTATATAGTTCTAGATATGAAAACTAAATGTATAATTTCTATGTATGAAAACTAAATTTATAATCTTTAAATATGAAAAATGAATATACATTTCTATTTGAAAGGTAAGTGTATAACTTTTTAAGTATGAAAACTAAAATTTTCTTATGTATGAAAGCTAAATATATAATTTTCAATTATAAATATATATATATATATATATATATATATATATATATATATATATTATATATATATATATATATATATCTTTAGTTTTCAGAAAAAAAAACACATGCTTAGTTTTCATACAAAAAAATGTTATATTCATTATTCATACTTGGAAAAATTACTTATTGTGTATATAGTTTTCATATTTCAAAACTGCAATACTGTATGTTTAGTGTGTAATTCTTAAAAATTACACTATGAAACGGTGAGATTTGAACGAGATGAATAAGTAACTAGTACCGAAATTCGCAAAAATATTAGATGCCACTGACGGCGTAAAATTGTAGTATATTAAAATCACTGACGTGGTAATATATGAAATATAATCATTGGATATCTGTCGTGGGCAAAAGTTTTGATATATTTTGAAAATTGTGGTCAGGAATCTCACAGTTTTAATTTGATTTTGGTGGAAGAACATTCGCTTGCATTATTATTATTGTTGTTGCATCAGCTGCATTAATTTTATAGAGGTTCTTCTCTATTTTTCTAATTATGGTTTTTCTCATTTTTATTTAAGCTGGTGAGCTATGCACCGAAGGTATGTCATGCTAAAATAAATAACTAGAAGCGTCAATTTTATAATAACGCCGGGGGCGTTAGTTAAACCTTCAGTGTAAGTTCCGTAGACTATCTCCTTTTATCAAGGAACCCTTAAAATTAAAATTGACCATACACTTAAGCACCTCTACGGGGTATACCCTGAACATTTAACTAACGATAAAATCGACTCTTCTTGTTACTGATTTTGGCATGCCAACCTTCGGTGTGTTGCTCCTCAGTTTAAGCAACAAAGAGAAAAACATAATTAGAAAAACAGAGAAGAACCTCTACAAAATAAATGCAACTGATGCAGGAATAATCTTCAATTACAACATGTCTTAAGGAGGATTTACTTCCAGCATATTATTATTATTACTATTGTTATTATTATGCTGCTATCCTTCTCAAAATTAAAACTGTGAACCTTAGCACGTAGGGTAGTCTCTAACGTTTACCATTATTATTATTATTATTATTATTATTATTATTATTATTATTATTATTATTATTATTATTATTATTATTCGTTCTAAGGGTCCATAATAATAAAAAAAAGTTGCAACTTTTGCAACTTTTTTTGTGGACCCCTTAGAACATTATACGTACTCTTGCGATAGAGAGTTTTTCTCAACGAATTATTATTATTATTATTATTATTATTATTATTATTATTATTATTATTATTATTATTATTATTATTATTATTATTATTATTATTATTTTATTATTATTATTATTATTATATAGCTCCTCAAATTCAAATCATTGAGCCAAAACACGTAGGGCAGTCTCTAACTTTTATTACTATACCCTCCGTCATGCTTAAACACTTCTTTTTTTTCCTTCCTACCAATTTAGATAAGTGTTCCCTTAGCGAATGGATTCTCCCATTTCGAGCGAACGGCCTGCCTTGCTTCGGCGAGCGATTTAGTCGCAAATTGAAATACCTGAATGGAAGCTGTTCATCTCTTCTTTATCTCAGGATGGTTCACCAGCTAAAAGTTGCGTCCGCGGGCACACGCGCATGTATATATATATATATATATATATATATATATATATATATATATATATATTATATATATATATATATATATATATGTGTGTGTGTGTGTGTGTGTGTGTGTGTGTGTGTGTGTGTGTGTGTCTGTGAGTGTGTGTGTGCGTGTGTATGTATGTATATGCACCAGCACAAGCTAAAGAAAAATATTATTGAATTTTAGCACGAACTTTCTTATCAATCAAATTCCCCCTTCATCCCTTTCATAATCTGTGAAGTAAGAGAGAGAGAGAGAGAGAGAGAGAGAGAGAGAGAGAGAGAGAGAGATGACACATCGCTGAATAGGCCGTGCTAATACTGAAATGGAAGCCACAACGCACACAGCCTATAAATAGGAACCATTCACTGACCCCTGGTAACCTGTAAGGTTCTCGAGAGCTGACAGGTGTATTACAGGTAAGAGGGTCGAAGTTCCATTCGTAGTCTCTATAACATAAGACCTTGTTTTTCCTTCTTGGTAGTCTAGGAAAAGATTCCTTATTTCTCATCCCGGTACAGACATGTTTACTTGATTTTGGGATGAAAGGTTTTTAAAAACTTAAAAAAACACCTAGTAAATGATTCCCTATGTCTCATCTCAATAGAGAAATGTTTAGTTGATTTGGGGATGAAATGTTTTCTAACAACTTGAAAAAACACTTGGTAAAAGGTTCCTCATTTTTCATTTCATTAGAAGAATGTTTAGTTGATTTGGCGCTGAAATTTTTTCTGACAACTTAAAAACGTTCTTAACAAAATCTATATTCCTTATGTCTACTCCCAGTACAGAAATGTTTCCTTGATTTGGGGTTGAAATGTTTACTACCAACGTTTAAAACGAAATAAGCAGGACCTTTCTTGTATAGCACCTTCCAGATGCATCTGATGCATAAGGGTACAATTCCAGTCACATAAAGGTATACATCCTAACAATTATAGCCTTGTAATTCTCTGTTACCTTGATATGAACCGTATGAACTTGCGGTGGTGTCCTGACACACTATAAGGTATATAACAATCTTTCTTTCTTTAATTTGTATCTTCAATATTTAACCCATTTAGTGTTTGTGTTCCCAAAAGGATGGGCAGACATATGTATGAAAACAGACAATGTACACATCCACACTCAATTTTTGCTTGTTCCTAGACAAGTTAGGAGGTGATGCCAATAAAATGCTTTAATTCCACTTCTGCCCGTGTTCCTAACCCGACGAAAATGGCCGGGCCTGGTCACATGAATTTCTCTGAGATTCAGCAAAATTTATGTAAATTATTAGCTTTCACAGCTCATTAATTCCTTTAGTCGTAAGCAGTTATAGGGTTAAGAAGGCCTTTTCATTGATTACTCTGTAGTCTTACAGCGCGAATTGAATTTGAGATGGATGACTGTACTGACAAGAATTCCCAAAAACTGTTCTTTTAAAAGGGCTACAGACAAGAGCATTTTAGTGCAGGATCGAAAATAAGGCAAGTATGATTAAGTAACACAATACTGTACAATATAACACTGAGAAAATTTGATGTAGATTCCTGAACAGGCAATAATTTCGAACAACTTTTCTTGTGAAAGAACGATCAATATAATAAATATTTTAACACATTGCTTCAGGGCAGAAAGTAAAGCAAGCATGACTCAGTAACGTACGTAATACCATGCATCTACTTCCAACTTGTAATTCCACTATATCGTCTGTGTTTTTAATCTTCAGCCCCAAATAAAGCAAGTCTAATTAAATAACGCAATACTATACATCTACTTCCAACTTTGGATTCCACAGTATTATTTCTATTTTCAATCTCCAACCGCGCTACTGCCTTTATCTCTCATTCACTTTTCCATATTCACGCCTGCACGCTGAGGTTCCTGAGATCTGAAGCCTCGCTGTACGCGACATTGAATAATAATTCCATCCAGCCCACATTGCTCTAGAAGGAAATAGGACTATCCTTTTCTCTCGCTAAAGGTATGGACCAAAAATTATCTAACGACCAACGCTGTCCTGATAGTCACCAAGATGTATCCAACATTCTTGGTAATTTTTTTTAAACTTCAAATCTGACCTTTTATAAGAATTTTCATAACGTTCTATTACTTTTATTATTGATGTTGATTGATTCAAAGGGTCATACGTTTTAGCTATTATTAAAAAAGTAGAAGGAATAAATATTATCCACTTTGGATTATTCAAAAGGATATGGAATTTTCTACTGGACGAAAAAACATTGATATAACCTTAAATTACATCGTAATATCATTCACAGTTATGAAATTAGTTTGAATATGGAATGAGGTGCATAAGCCTAATATCTCCACGATTTCTTATGTATAACACAAGCTGAACATAAAATTAATGTTCTTTTAGGCCTAACATTTCAATCAAAAGGCCCAAGACCTCAATTTAATCAACATTTTATTCAACTTAAGCCTATCTGACCCAAAAGTAACTAGAAGAAGCCCAGTCAAAGTATATCATATTTACTTCTAAATGAACATTTAACTTAAACTTATCTTATTCAAGAGTACCAAGGGGGCCTTTGTCCTCCCCTGGTTGACAGTAGGAGAGACATGACACAGCCACCCAACCCCAGCAAACTGGTTTGTTCACCCCAGGAGTGTGGTAGGTAGGGGAAAAATCCACCCTCCTCCTGCAAACATGTTTCTCCTCCCGGGTGGTGGCGGGGCAGGTAGGGGAACGGGATGGTAGGGGAGACATCCACCCACCTCCTGAAAAACTGTTTGTCCTCCCCGGGTGCGGGTGGGGCAGGTAGGGGAACGGGGACGTAGGGGAAACATCCATCCTGCTCCTGCAAACCTGTTTGTCCGCTCCGAGTGGGGGTGGGACAGGTAGGGCAACAGGATGGTAGGGGAAACATCCATCCTCCTCCAGCAAGCCTGTTTGTCCTCCCCGGGTGGGGCTGGATAGGTAGGGGAAACATCTACTCCCCTCTACAAACCTGCTTATCTACCCCAAGTGGGGATGGGGCAGGTAGGGGTACGGGAGTGTAAGGGAAACACCCACCGTCCTTCTGTAAACCTGCTTGTCCACCCCAAGTAGGGCCGGGGTAGGTTGGGGATTGTGAGGGTAGGTGAGACGGCAGCAGCGCCGTGTTCCAGCGCATGCCAACAAGTTCGTATAAAATAAAACTCGCCCATTACATTAGGAAAAAGAAGGAGAAAGCTTCTACAACAGCTCCTAAATATTCAAGATGGGTAATGTCACAGAACCCAGGAGATTTCTTCGCCGGAGAATGGAAAATTACGCAATTTCCCCTCGCGGGTGACTTGGATGTCAAGTAGAAAAAGTTTTCTCGGGACTTCAATTGAAATTCCCATGACTCATGTTTTTGTTCCACTGCAGAAGTCTTGAGATTTTTTTTTTAAAGTTTTTGTTGTTGTCAGAAATATTTTTTTACGAGTAGCGTGATGGATGGATAGATAAGTAGATAGATACGTAGGTAGACAGAACATAGAATAGATTACAAAATCTTCGCAACTATTTCCAGAGAAATAAAATCGTTTTCGGTTATATCTTTAAGAAGTCCCTTAATTGCTAAGTAATGAGGAAATTCTCGTTTTTGATAGATAAATACATAGATTATAAAATCTACACAAGTATAGTTTCAACAAAATTAAATTGTTTTCGATTATATACGTTAAGAATTCCCCTTATTACTGAGAAATATGGGAATTCACTATTTCAGACAGACGGACAGGCAGATAGATAGATAGACAGAACACAGATTAGATCATGAAATCTTCTCAAGCGATTTCAGCATAATTAGCCTTCAGCCACAAAGCCTGTGAGCGTCTCTGAAAAGTCTCCAGACTCTTTACCAAAAGAATTGTAACGTAAAAATTCGCTGCAACTTTGAGCTGAGTAAACACACTTCTAAGTGCGTCACAAGTTGGGAACATGACTCTTTCGTGTTTAAGTATCGTAGTATAAAGAAATAAGTGAGTCTTATTGAACAATATGCTTTGTCAGCAAGTTAGTTATTTTCTTATTCTTAAGTGTATCCACAGTACATTAACCTCTGGGCTTTTTAGATAAATATTACAGCAAGAATGCGCTCAAGCAAGGAGTAACTTTATATATGATGGTTTTATTACAAGGTTTTCCTAATGTTATGAATTATAGAATATAATAGCAATGCTATTATACACAATCATCTGGAGAAGGCAGGGCAGATTATTTAATATTTAAAGTATCAATGAAATGTTGAAATTTTTTCTACCTTTTGTTGACATTGTACAAAGAGTAAACTACAGGTGCAGTGATATATTTAGTATTGTAACAACTATGAATATAAATGTACATACACGAAAATATGATGTGAATTCCACTGAAACGGAGACATTTGTAATGGACGTGAGAAAATGACCTATTTCTATCATGTATGAAACCTTCGTATTAGTTCTATTCCAAAGATAACTGCTAATGACTGATGTCCTTTGAAATGACCATTATTGACA
>NC_061094.1:57726780-57736780 GCF_015104395.2 Macrobrachium nipponense | reverse complement strand
TGTGAAAATTCAGCCAGATAATTAATTACAATTGAAAATATTAGCTAAACTTTAACTCTTAATAAGCAAATACGCTATTTTGTTTGCATTTTCCACAAGTGAGCTCTCGACAAAGCACGAACTGAATATTTATTATATTACCCTCAGTAAAACACAGTAAAAGGACAACATTCGTTTCGCCATTTAGCTAGTGAAATGCATCAATTGATGGCTGGAAGGCTCTGCAACTCATTCATTATACGTTATAATACGTTATTCGAAGAGTTATAAATAGTTTATGCAATATCCCTGAGGTCGATACGCGCCAACATAAAATATGAAAATTAGAGGTTGGAGTCTAATTATATTTTGGGCTTCATACAAGTAGATGTTTGAACAGGTACATGCA
The DNA here is from genome assembly GCF_015104395.2 of Macrobrachium nipponense. Taxonomy (NCBI): domain Eukaryota; kingdom Metazoa; phylum Arthropoda; class Malacostraca; order Decapoda; family Palaemonidae; genus Macrobrachium; species Macrobrachium nipponense. Next base: position 57,736,392 of record NC_061094.1, on the reverse strand, counting down.
TACATACATTCATACATATTAATAGGGGGGATGCTCTTATGGATATATATATATATATATATACATATATATATATATATATATATATATATATATAGTATATATATATATATATATATATATATATATATATATATATATATATCACAGAAAATTAAAATTCATTGCGATAGAAATTAGGCAAAAGATAAAATAGTATCAAGTAAGTTTGTTAAAAAAGAATTTGGAGCTATAATAATTTAATCATTATATCATCCGAAGCTAAACTTTGCCCTTCATAAAACATAAAAGGCAAGTTGGCATCGCAGTTGTTTATATTTACGAGACATGGCTTCAGATTCCAGGCCATTCAGAAGGAGATAAGTAGACCAATATTCTCTTTCTAGAGCTCATGCGTTCTGCTTGAGAAAACCAATCACGTAAAGTTTTCTTTTGAAAGGAAAAACCTTGAATTCTCCTCACCCAAAATAGGGACACCCCAAAGATGAATTACCTAAGGCACGAGCCGTCACAACGGCACCTCCTTTAGTGTACTACTACTAATGCGCAGTTAGTATCCAAAGCTGCGATATCCTGAGCTTAATTAACTAAGGGCTTGAGCCGTCACAACGGCACTTCTTTTGTAGTACTAATACTAATACAAAATTGGTATCTAAAGTTGCGATATAACAAAAGCTTAATTAATGAATCAATTATGGGATGAGCCATACTAGAGGAAAATCCTTTTTATTATTACTACTACTACTGCTAACACCACACGGGCAGCTGAGCCAGAAGAAGCGAAAGAGAGAGAGTTCAAAGAAATAAAAAGAACCTCATCTCTCTTAGGGCAGGAAATGGTCAAACTTAAACGTGTCTGACATTATCCTTTACCAGTGTGTGTGTGTGTGTGTGTGTATGTGTGGCTATCGATTACGCCACGCTCCTTTAAGTGGGCTCCGTTATTCGCAACGACCACTGCCGATTCCCATCGATAATGGAGTCACTCACTGGCCTCGCAGGAAGGAGGATATAGCCGAAGGGCGCCCGTGAACGAAGGGGCGGAGGGCAGGCACAGAGACGGGCGGGGTAGTGTGCCTTAGGAGGAGGAGGAGGAGGAGGAGTGACGCAATTTGCGTCGGTGCTTCGTCGGGACCGGAATAGGAGCCCCTTCTCTTCAACGACCAAGGCAATTAGCTGTTACGTGTAGCGGACCGCATTTAAGGCCGGGGAGGGGGGATGTGGGGGGGGGATGGGGGGGGGTGGGGGGGGTGGACGGAAGGAGGGGGATAAGGAAGAGATGGAGGAGGAGATTGTAGGGAGAGGGAAAGGGGTCAGGGTAAAGGGGGGGGGGGGGTGGGGGGAATTGGACAATAGGAGTGGTTGGGCCGAGCTGATTCCATTTCTGAGGCCATTTTCGTGCATATCAAGCTCTCGAGCAAACCTTAGTATTTTGGGACGGGCGTTCCCCCCTCCCCCCCCCCTCCCCCCCACCGCCCACCCAACCTCCGGGATATGTCAATATTGCGTGTTGCGAGCACGTAACGAATTTTAAGAAAGGAGCTTGGCGAAAGACCTTCCTGTTGCAAGACCCCGGAGGGGCGACGCACCCGGGTAATAACATCCGTGTGACCTGCCTGGCGATGGATAGATAGATAGATAGATAGATAGATAGATAGATAGATAGATAGATAGATAAATATTCGTCGACTCGCCGTGCGATCCTGCGAAGGATTTGCTGGAAAGTATTTTATTTAATCCTTTCTTCCTCTGATACGCGGAAATGAGAGAGAGAGAGAGAGAGAGAGAGAGAGAGAGGCGAGGGGGAAAGTACTGTAAAAATGTGAAACTGAATTTTAAATTTCCCTCTAATGCCTAAAACTGTTAGATGATCATGTAATAACAAGGAGAGAGAGAGAGAGAGAGAGAGAGAGAGAGAGAGAGCTTTCTTTTCCATTCATTGAAACTAAACGCCATCATTACTAAGAAACCTACAATAAAGCGATTTGCCATGTAAACTTGTACCGATAACGCATAAACTAGACTATTACAACACCTTCGTAATTCCTTTAAATACATGAATCGCACTGTGGGATTCCTAGAAACAGGAAATAATAAAGCTTAGGGGAATCTTATTTGTGGAATTTATACCACATAACGCAGACACGCACACATACGTGCACAGGAGCGCGCCCGCGCGTCTCCATCGCCACAGAAGCGACGCGAGAGCCAGCCAGGTTTAAAACGACCGCATCAACGGAGTTTTCTTCAGAGTATTTGCAAGTATTGATCTCCAGCCCGGTACGATTGCAACAAGGTCGGTGATGATACATAAGATAGGTCAGGTTCCATGGCCTAAATATTCACCCTCGCCCTCCTTCCCTCCCCCCCCCCCCCCCCCCCCCACTTACATCGCTCCCCTCTCACCCTCAGACCAAAACTGACACCTAACTATGGCAGTCTACCGAGGTCAGAGAACTTCCTGGAGGGTTATATAGGGATATATCACTGTCTATTTATCAATCGAAACTGACACTTAACCGCGTTATATTCTGACAAGGTCAGAGAACTTCCTGGAGGATTATTTAGGGATATATCACTGTCTATTTATCAATCGAAACTGACACTTAACCGCGGTATATTCTGACAAGGTCAAAGAACTTCCTGGAGGCTTATTTGAGGATATATCACTGTCTATTTATCAATCGAAACTGACGCTTAACCAGGGTATTTTATTAAGTGTCGCCGTTTATTTATCAACCAAAACTGACATCCAACTACGGCAGATTCTGATTAGGTCATAGTAGAACGTGTTGAAGACTTTTTTATGGATATATCTGACACTTAACTATGGCATAATCTGACTATCATGTCAGAGAACCTCCCGAAGACTTATTTAATGATGTATACCTTTTTTATTTATCAACCGAAACTGACGCATAACTATATGGCATAATCTAACTAAGTCAGAGAACTTTCCGAAGACATATTTAGCGATATATCACTGTTAATTTATCGATAAAAGTAAGACCCATCTCAAATGTTTACCAGTCTCTCTGAAATCGTGAGAGGGAAAAGTAATTATGTCACGCCACTCGATTCGTAACCTAATTTCCAACTTAAAATGTGATGGTTTCGTTCCCCAATCCGTGGAAAGCTTTTTTTTTTCTCTCTCTCAGGAGGAGTCGTTACTTTACGGCACATGTATTTGAATGAGGAAGTAGCAATATTCTCTCTCTCTCTCTCTCTCTCTCTCTCTCTCTCTCTCTCTCTCTCTCTCTCTCTCTCTCTCTCTCTCTCTCTCTCTCTCTCTGCGAGGGTTATTTATAAATCCTTGATGTTGTTGTGTCTTATTGGAAATGCATTCTCTCTCTCTCTCTTTCTCATGAGCACTGATTCTTTAAGAAATTGCTCCATTTCGACAGGATGAGCAATAATATTCTCTCTCTCTCTCTCTCTCTCTCTCTCTCTCTCTCTCTCTCTCTCTCTCTCATCTCTCTCTCATGAGTATTGATTCTTTAAGAAATTGCTCCATTTCGACAGGATGAGGAATAATATTCTCTCTCTCTCTCTCTCTCTCTCTCTCTCTCTCTCTCTCTCTCTCTCTCCTTGACGAGTAACAATATATTTCTCTTTATGTCTCTCTTTACACAATCATCATTTGTACACGAGGTCTCCAGTCATAGGAATGCGAATATCTTTTCTTTTACAAGATATATTTATGAACTATATCCTTTACAAATAATATATTTCGCACGCGACAAAAGAACTAATATTCTCCACCTTAATAACGCTTTTAACTCCACCCACAGTCTGGGTGAAAGAAGAAAGAATGATAATAATGAAATATGGGTCAGTATATGCATGGAGAAAAATTGCTTCCTGAAAGAACAAAGGAGAGAGAGAGAGAGAGAGAGAGAGAGAGAGAGAGAGAGATAAAAGCAGAGAGAGATAGATTAAAAGGAGAGAGAGAGAGAGAGAGAGAGAGAGAGAGAGAGAGTCGAACTATTAATTCAACATTCTAGATTATCATAACGAGAGAGAGAGAGAGAAGAGAGAGAGAGAGAGAGAGAGAGAGAGCCAGACAAACACGACACCCATACAGCCAGAGTCAGACGAGAGAGAGAGAGAGAGAGAGAGAGAGAGAGAGAGAGAGAGAGAGAGAGGCTAACCCTTAATTCAATATTCTAGATTATCCCAACGACCTAAAAGAAGCATTTTTTCCTTCCAACGGAAGCTAAAAAGCTACAACTTTAAAAAAAAAAAAAAAAAAAAAAAGGAAAAAAAAAAGAGAGAGAGAGAGAGAGAGAGAGAGAGAGAGAGAGAGAGAGAGAGACTAGAAAATCCGTTCAGATACTTCCACAGAGTGTCGACTAAGGCACAAGCGCAGAGCATTCGAATCAGGGACAAGGAAATATAGCGAAGTAAAGCCCACACTACTATCCTACCTCTACCCTCTAGACCTATACGGTACGAAATGGCATCTGCTTAGCTGTGCGCGGTTTCGGTCGAGGTGGGGTGGGGGAGGGGGAGGGGGAGGGGGGGGTGTTAGGTGGTGCGGCAAAGGCTATTAGTGGTGCCACAAAAACAGGGCCACGCACTCAGTAGCTGCTGGGCCTCCGTCGAGCGCGGAGATACGGAGAACGGGAGAGATAGATAGAGATAGCGAGAGCAAGAGATAGAGATAGAGAGAGAAAGAGAAAGAGAGAGAGCGAGAGCCGCGCGTACGAACGAGACACCCTCGGCGAGCTCTTTCGTAAAAGATCTATCTATCTATTTCGGCTGTCTATTGCGTTGACAAAGCAAAGAATCGGATTAAAGAAAAAGAGTTTTTTCTCTTGGCCTACGAAGGCCGAAATCGCCGCGCGTCGTTTCGACTTAACGTGACATATGATTTAGAAGAAGAAGAATATTCATTAAGCCTTCTGTGTGTGTGTTCGTTTAGATTATTCTACGACTACTTACGACTAATTTAATAAGTCGTGACAGGGAGAGGCAGGGATAAGATAATATAATGGTGCTTTGTGTGCGTTGCAATGATGCTTGATCAGATGGAAAGCAAAGGAAATCCAGAGAAAGAATGATGGAAGTAAAATGCGAAATGATGAAAATATTAAAACGTTCGACTGTTACGCGAAAGGAACCCGGCCAGAGTTAATCCCCAGGGAGCAGGTACTGGCTTAATTCAGGTGAGTTCGATTCGTCCTTTCTCTCTTTCTCTGTCTCTCTCTCTTTCTTCTTCTTCTCTTTCTCTCTCACTCTTTCTCTATTGGTCAGTCCTCTACTGAGGACAATCGTCCTCACATTTTTCTTTTCGTTTAATCAAAGTTTCATATTTCATTTCAAATGAGCTTAGATATTTTTATTTCTTTAAAGAAACATATACCCCCTTTTCATAAAAGGTGAATGCTCCCATTATATAAAACAATGTTATTTTATTTATGATCTCTTAAGGTAATAAGTTTACTTTTAGGAAAATACATCTCTTTATCACATGATCATGATCTTTTAATCTCAGAAAAATCGCTACTTGGGATGAAGCAACTAGCGTGGTTTATTGATCAATTATTTATTCCATTTAATGATAGAGCATAGTTCTCAAAACTATATGTATTAACACAGAGAAAATCATATTCACTCCCCCCCCCCCTCTCTCTCTCTCTCTCTCATTTTGCAAAACATCTTTTATATGAAATCAAGATCCTAAGTGATAAATCTCTCTCTCTCTCTCTCTCTCTCTCTCTCTCTCTCTCTCTCTCTCTCTCCTTTGTCGGATTCTTGTTTTACGTCAAATAATGTTTCAAATCCTGAATAATCACTACCCCCTCCTCTCTTTCTTTCTTTCTCTCCCAAGATTCATGATTTCCTTATGATGTATCAATATGCAAGCTCTCTCTCTCTCTCTCTCTCTCTCTCTCTCTCTCTCTATCATTTATCAAGATTCAAGGTACACTTGGCGGAATGCATCAAAATGCAAGATTCTCTCTCTCTCTCTCTCTCTCTCTCTCTCTCTCTCTCTCTCTCTCTCTCATTTATCAGGATTCAAGATATACCTGACAGGATGCATCGAAATGCAAGATTTCTCTCTCTCTCTCTCTCTCTCTCTCTCTCTCTCTCTCTCTCTCTCTCTCTCTCTCTCTCTCTCTCTCTCGCTCAAACGTTTTTCATGTTCAAGATTTACATAATATGAAGAATTAAAACTAAATCCCTCTCTCTCTCTCTCTCTCTCTCTCTCTCTCTCTCTCTCTCTCTCTCTCTCTCTCTCTCTCTCTCTCATTTATCAAGATTCAAGATGTACCTTACAGGATGCATCGAAATGCAAGATTTCTCTCTCTCTCTCTCTCTCTCTCTCTCTCTCTCTCTCTCTCTCTCTCTCTCTCTCAAACGTCTCTTGTTCAAGATTTACATGATATGGTGCATCACTAAATCTCCTGGTCTCAAAAACTCTCTCTCTCTCTCTCTCTCTCTCTCTCTCTCTCTCTCTCTCTCTCTCCTAGTCATTAATTTGCTCTAAACTTTACGAACATGAAAGAATCTTTGCATGGAAAAAAAACTTTCTATCAGTCATTTCCACTGAAATGAGTTTTCCTGAAAAAAAATAACATAAGAGGGAGAAGATTTAGGAGGTTTTAATATCCAACTCTTGCAAATATTTCACTGCACTTTATCAGGAAAGATTTTTGGCTGATTTGCTCTGTTTTTCCACGCGCTTTTCATTCAGTATTTAGTTATATTTCATGTTTTTATTTTAGCATTTTTATGTATTTCCACAGTTGTTAGAAATGCAAAATAGGATCATTCAATTAATTTTAGGCATTTATTTTATATTTTTATTCACTTCCATAATGGCACGGAGGCAAAAAAGGGATAATTAAATTAATTCTATATTTTTACACTTTTATAAATTTCCACAATGACATGGAAAAAAGGGGTTCATTTCATTCAGTAATTATTTAATTTCTAGTTTTTCTTCTTTCTGGTATTTATGCGCTTTTTCGGTGACATCAAAATTTTAAAAAAATAATAATTTAATACAGTATGTATTCATTTTTAATGTATTTTTTATTTTATATTTAGACATTAAACAGACGCAAGGAAATAACAGAAATGAAGAATTGTATTCAGCATATCTTAATTTATATGCTTCTTTTGGTTTGCATTTTCATTCAGGTCCACAATGACACTGAAATGAAACAAAAATTGAATATCTCATTCAGTAGTTATTCATATTCATGATTTATTTTTGCTTTACGTTTTTGTGCAGTAAACAGTTTCATGGAAATGAAAAAAACAAAAACAAATACAAAATGTAAAATAGAGAAAAGAATAGATTACTCAATGCCGAAGCGAGATGAATTTGGATAACAATCATAAACGTGTGGTTTTTTTGAAGACGTATTCCACCATTTTTTCCCTAATTTATGTTTAGAATGTTAATCTTATTTTGTAGACAATCTCCGAAAAATTTGAAATTTGGGGCCATTAGTGCATGACTGACAAAATAATTACGACAAAATGAAGCTCATTTTTAACATAAAACACCAATCGTAATAGACAAAACTCAACCTCACTTTCACGTGACGAAAAGACACACAAACACACACACACACACACGCACAAACACACACAACACAAAGGAAAAAAAACAACTTAAGAAACTATATATCGCCATAAAAACGACACAAGCAGAAATCACAAACCTTCAGAAATATACAAATGGAATAAAAACAACCTGACTTTCAAAGACACTTAAGAAAAAACAAAGATCATGCATAAAAAAACTTAAAGACAAACAAATAAAACAACCACTTAAGAAACTCTATCGCCACTCAACCAAAATAAGAAGAAATCACGACCCTTCAAAAAAAAAAAAAAAAAAAAAAAAAAAAAACTCGGCCAGGGCGAGAAGGGCTTAAGAGTGACATCTTGTAACCAGAATAGATGCAGATAACGGATGTGTCCCTTCCACCCCCTAGCCCCCAAGGAACCCCGCAATAGATATGCAGATAGCAGCAGCTTGGGGAAGAGGAACCTTCCCCAATTTGGGGCTTAGAATGGAGGAGACATAAAAAATAAACGCAACCCCTCCCCCCTCCTCCTTTCCTCTTTCCCTCAGGCTAACCTGGCCTGCCCTGACCTGCCGGGGTGGGACATGGGATGGGGGGGTTACCGGCCGCCACTCATTAGGGAGAATTAATGAAATCTCGACATTATGGCTCCGAAGAAATTGTCCTTGTGGCGTGTCTCAGTGGCCATGATGATTGGCAGATGCAGAGTGTGTGTGTGTGTGTGTGGAGCCTCTCTCTCTCTCTCTCTCTCTCTCTCTCTCTCTCTGTGTATGTGTGTGTGTATGTGTGTGTGTGTGTCAGTCTTTACATCTTATGATTACGACATTTCTATTTTCTAATGAGTTGTTGTAGTTTTGTCTTTATCTTTAACAGATTACCCACTCTCTCTCTCTCTCTCTCTCCTCTCTCTCTCTCTCTCGTCTTTTACATCTCATGATCATGAATTTTTAACTTTTCTCATAAGTACGTAATAACGTTAATGTTATCTGTGACAGATAATCTTTCTCTCTCTCTCTCTCTCTCTCTCTCTCTCTCTCTCTCTCTCTCTCTCTCTCTCTCTCTCTCTCTCTCGTTTTTCATGATTCAAGATTTACATGGTATGATGCATCAAAACTAAATCTCTCTCTCTCTCTCTCTCTCTCTCTCTCTCTCTCTCTCTTGTACTTTTTTTGCGAAAAATGGAGGCTGGTTTTGGCTACAACTTTTCCCACATTTTTATATAACTGTCAGTTAATCCGGCGCCGCCTGTTGAATAGCGAATGATAAATGCGTTTAACTACACACTGGTTTATTCTTATGTCTTGTTACTTTGATGTCAATTGTACATCCGAGCGTGTGTGTTTTTGTGCGCGCGTAAGGGCGAGTTACAGTATTTGTTTCTGTAAGCCTTCTGTATTCAGTCTATTCATTTTTGCTGGATATGGCCATATTACGAAGTAATTTTCAATTCAAATTAATGAGATAATAGATTTGAATGCAGATACTTTCCATTCAATATAATCTTAAGGACTTTCTTTAGCGAAACGTGATGGCTAAAAAAAATTACAAAATGTCATCAAATTAAAAACTTCTTTTTAGAATTAATCTTCCATTATAAACGAGGCATTGCAATATAATTAAAGTGTTAAATTATTGACGTAGATTACTACTATTGAAATACATATTATAGGAAGAGAAGCGTGTTTCACGTAATTATTAATATAAATAATTTCTAACGATAAAAATAGTAGCCATTAATCCTTCCAACAATTTTAAAACAGTTTTAAGAATTAGTTAGTGAAGAAAACTTTACATAAAAATTTAGTCTTTAATCTCTATCCTTTTCCTTGTGCATGTATATGTATGTAAGTGACTTCTTTCCTTCACTTGGTTCTGTCAAAAACCATCGTATGTATGTATGTATGTATGTATGTATCAAAAACAGTATTTTGACATTCTTATGGAATGCATTGCATACCTATAATGTGTGGTTAGATAACACCGTTTTCTGATTAATTCTATCAATTTTTGTAACCACAAAAACCATATATTGTTTCTCGAATACGATACTGCAATGAAATGCACG
>NC_061094.1:57701780-57716780 GCF_015104395.2 Macrobrachium nipponense | reverse complement strand
CTCCATGGAGCCTGTGCAAGAAACATCAGCTACCTTGCAGTAAAAGTGGTACGAGCACCAACCTGAAGGAGTGATAGAAAACGATCAGGCAAAGATCCTCTGGGACTATGGTATCAGAACGGATAGGGTGATACGTGCAAACAGACCAGACGTGGACGTTGATTGACAAGGTCAAGAAGAAAGTATCACTCATTGATGTCGCAATACCATGGGACACCAGAGTTGAAGAGAAAGAGAGGGAAAAAATGGATAAGTATCAAGATCTGAAAATAGAAATAAGAAGGATATGGGATATGCCAGTGGAAATCGTACCCATCATCATAGGAGCACTAGGCACGATCCCAAGATCCCTGAAAAGGAATCTAGAAAAAACTAGAGACTGAAGTAGCTCCAGGACTCATGCAGAAGAGTGTGGGATCCTAGAAACGGCACATAGTAAGAAGAGTGATGGACTCCTAAGGAGGCAGGATGCAAACCCGGAACCCCACACTATAAATACCACCCAGTCGAATTGGAGGACTGTGATAGAGCAAAAAAAAAAAAAAAAAAAAAAAAAAAAATAATAATAATAATAATAATAATAATAATTCTTGTATCTTATCATTATCACTTTCATTAAAGTACTGACCATCAGAATTATTCTGCAATATCAATAGGAAAATAAATATTGCTCATAAAAAATACTTATAAAAAATAAAGGAAAAAACTTTCCGAATTTTGCAGCCCAAAATACTTCGCCCGCGGCCTGGGCCATAATGCATATTGTTGAATTGAATCGCACGTTCTGCAAAAGCGTAACGCCCCATCACCACGAAGCGAATAATTTCGGGTAAATGACGGATTGAATCACATTTCCCCTTAAAAAAGAAGAAAAAAAAAATCTATCCGCCCCTCGTCCGCACGGACGCCTATACTTAACTGCGAGATCGTAATGCTTTTCATTGAAATAACTAATTGTTGATTCGAACAATTGCGTAAATACTTGTATTATTATCGCTACTGCTGGATAAATTCTTATTGTTGCGTTTCGCGTATCGGTGGGGCTAGTATATATTGCCTCAAAATATTTGGTGATTTCGCCTCTTTTGTAGTCTGGATATTCCGAAATATGCGCGATATCTGCATATTTTTAAATATACACGAGGTCATTTGTTTATAAATACATCGGAGCTGATTATACGTATCCACATTACAAATTTCATTTCGCTTTTTGCGAATAGATAGCAAATGTTTCAGTTTCACAATTGGGGTTTTGATGATTATACTAAAACTCTCTACACAGTTTTATCCAAATTGCGTGCTCATATTACAGCCCAAATATATGTTTAGATATAAACGGGCTAAACTCTTTTATTACGCTTTCTGTTTAGAAAATTACAAAGGGTTTTGATTTTAAAATAAGATTTCTTTTTTTCTCTGTATCATTCACACATTTCAAACCTGTAATACAATTCTTTAACACAATTCAAAATTATCTGCCTCTCAGGTTTTTTATATCATTGTTATTTATATAAAATTACATGAGATTTTGATTTAGCTTAAAAATAAATTACGTATCTGTTTCAGCCTTTATCCTTCGAAGCTGTAAAAAAATTCTTCAATATGATTCCAAATTATATTTTTCTCTGATCTACAGAAGTGTATACATTAAATCATACATCATCTGGAATATTCTTGCTATGTATACAATTACAGACGATTTTTATTTACATTTCAAATAAGAATTTTTTTCTGTGTTTCAATCCATACCCTTCAAAGCTGATATAATATTTGTCTAACACCTTTCAAAACTACCTTTCTCTCAGTGTGTATAATACATCATACATTGTTCAAAAGCGCATGTATATCTTCTCTGTTTCACCCACTTCCTTGCCATTACGTATCATCCCAGAAACATCAGCTTCTCTCTCTCTCTCTCTCTCTCTCTCTCTCTCTCTCTCTCTCTCTCTCTCTCTCTCTCAAATGTTGCACGCTAAAAAATTCTCAAACAACACTTTTGACATTTTTACACAATTTCATACAGCATGTGTACACATTACACTATCCACCAACAACTACGCTTACACTCAAAAACACACAAACACAAAAACACATACACACACTCAACACACGACATTGCCTACATCTAATTTTCTACACCACGTGTACGTACTACACCTTCTACCAACACTCCAAACGCACACACACTCACACACACACACACAAACAACACACAACAAAAATCAACACAAACACCCAAATACAAACAAACACTTTCTCTTCTTCCCCATTCGCTCCTGCTGCTGTTGCTGCTGCTGATGTGTGTGTGTGTGTATGTGTGTGCGTGTGTGTGTATATGTGTGAGCGTGTGTGTGTGTGTATCAACATCATCATCCTGGGGGCAATTTTATATCGCCCCGAAATGACTTTATGTTTGAAAGACACCACCAGCTGTTTTATAACCCGTTCTCATTCCGGTAATGTAATTTCGCCTCGGCCTCCCGACAACGGATAGTCGTTGGAAGCGACTCCAAGATTGTCGTGCCACGGGGAAACGACCGCTGGATGCGAGCCGTGAACTCGACTTAAGTGGAGGAAGAGGAGAGAGGAGGGAGTAGGAGGAGACGAAGAAGAAGAAAAGAAGAAAAGAAGAAGAAGAGGAGAGAGAGAGAGAGAGAGAGAGAGAGAGAGAGAAGAACTATTAACGTAGGAGAATTGAGGATAGATTGCAGACATTAAAAAGGGAAAATGAAGAGCAGAGCAGAGAGAGAGAGAGAGAGAGAGAGAAAGGAATGATTAACGTAGGAGAAGTCAGGAGACATAGAAGGGAAAATGATGAGCAGAGAGAAAGGGAGGGAGAGAGAGAGTTTATTTTAGGAGAAGTAGCAGGAGCAGATATCAGGCAGAGGAGGATTAACCTGAGAGAGAGAGAGAGAGAGAGAGAGAGAGAGAGAGAGAGAGAGAGAGAGAGAATTAATTGCTGATCTGGTAGGAAGCGGGATTCTGCGAGATCTGTTACATACCTCTAAACGGAGAGAGAGAGAGAGAGAGAGAGAGAGAGAGAGAGAGAGAGCCCAGCTGGTTTAATTAAGAGAGACGAACTACAAAACAAGTTTGCCTGTTTGCGTTGCTCTTAGAATGGTTTAGGTTCTAAGGTCAAGAAACTGGAGTTTAAGTTTTATGTTTGGAATGAACACAACCGCTACTTAAAGATGAAGGATATATAAATGGTACTATCTTAAAATCAAGAAGAGCAATTACTAAAGATACAAGGAGGTTAAAATTTTTTAAAGTTTATTTTTTTTTATTAAGTAATTACAGTATCTTCTTTAAAAACAGAATTAGATTTAATTACAGCATCTTCCTTATGCAAGGAATTCGAATTAGTTACACCCCTCTCTTTATGAAAGGACTTAGAATTACAGCATCTTTGTAAAAATGAATTAGATTTAGTTACTGTATTTTGTTTATAAGAGGAATTAGAGTTTTTTTTTTTTTAAATCACGATTTTTAATCCGTCTTAAAATCATTATAATTTTTGCAACAACTATAATTCCCTTATTTTATCAATATGATTTTCTGAATGTCAATAACTTTACCATAGCATATGCTCATTATAAATACTATAATTAATGTACATTATTATTACTGTATGCTGCCGTCACTTTTATTCATTAATACAAAATAAAAAAAAATTTTAAGCACGTCAATATACGAATATCTCACCTGACCAACTCGCAACGTATCGGAAAATGTTGTCCTAAAATGCCAAACAGAGAGAGAGAGAGAGAGAGAGAGAGAGAGAGAGAGAGAGAGAGAGAGAGAGAGACTTACCATTTTACCGTAAGGGGAAAGGTTATCGTTATTACGTGAACCCCTCCCCTCCCCCTCCCCCATCTCCCATCCTTTTTTCAAGGGTCATTAAGAACTTGGCGCCACACGAGGGGTAAATGTTAGCATTAGCGAATTGCAAAGCAACCCCACCCCCCCTCCCCCTCTCTTAGATCTTGGGGAGGGGGTGGGGGTAGTATTAGGAGGGAGGATTAGAGTATAAAGGTGTTGTCTACAAATCCTTTAAAGGAGAGATGCACCGGGAAGTATATTAACACCTTTTTCGAATATTAAAGAGAGATTTTTAATAAATAAATAATTTCTTATCAGCGTCTCAGACGCGACTATTTGAAGACTATTTCTCTAAAACACTGTTAGTTAATTGGTTTTCATTACTACGGACTTAACTATCGGAAGTTTTACACTCCTGATAATTGTACTAAAAACAAGACTATTAGTCTATTTACTTAACTATGAGTCTATTTTTCAAATAGACTAATAGTTAAGTGCTTGTCAGTGCTTCAGGCTCAACTATCGAAGGAATAATACTGGAAAAGGACTATTTAATAGTGCTAGAAAAAATACTATTTTCCCAGCACACAAATAGCTAAGAATAACAGTACATAGCTTTTTAATAGTACCAGAAAAAGGCTATTTTCCTAATAGACAAATAGCTAAGAATAACGGTACATACCTTTTTAATTAATAATACCAGAAAAAAGACTATTTTCCCAGTACACAAATAGCTACGAATAACGGTATATACTTATTTGATATTGCCAGAAAAAAGGAGTATTTTCCCAATACACAAATAGCTAAGAATAACGGTATATACCTTTTTAATAATACCAGAAAAAAGACTATTTTCCCAATACACAAATAGCTAAGAATAACGGTATATACCTTTTTAATAATACCAGAAAAAAAGACTATTTTCCCAATACACAAATAGCTAAGAATAACGGTATATACTTATTTGATATTGCCAGAAAAAAGGAGTATTTTCCCAATACACAAATAGCTAAGAATAACGGTATATACCTTTTTAATAATACCAGAAAAAAAGACTATTTTCCCTCCCAATACACAAATGGCCTCCAAGAATCCCACGGTAATAAGAATACTTATTTGATAATTGCCAGGAAAAAAGGAGTATTTTTCCCAATACACAAATAGCTAAGAATAACGGTATATACCTTTTTAATAATACCAGAAAAAAAGACTATTTTCCCAATACACGAATACCTAAGAATACCTGTACATACTCATCTTCATTCTTCAATTACCCATCAAAGTTAAAGAAGCATGAGTAACATTCCGTGAGTAAACATTAACCCTCATGATGTAGCTATAAAAAAAAAAGATAAAACTCTTAACTCAGGGAGAAACGCTTCCATTTGTCACATCGAAGCGCCACTTATTCTCGTTCAGAAGCCCCACAATGCAAATACTATAATAATAATCTCAAAGGGGAATACAGACATTCCTTTGGCGAAATGACGCTCTTGAAATCGATGGATATAACCCGCGTTGGGTTTTCATAATTTCTTTCGCCGTGCCATCATGCACTTTCTTTTTTCTTTATTTTTTTCTGTGGTATTCCTACTTTCCTTTTTTTTTTTGTTTTTTTCTGTCTATTCTTGTCTTTGTGTGTGTTAGACATATTCCTGTTTTGGATTTTATTTTTTTATGTCTGTTAAAGTCTTTGTGTGTGCGAGACATATTCCTGTGTTAGATTTTACTTTTTTTATGTCTTTTAATGTCTGTGTGTACGATACATATTCCACACATTCCTTTGTTAGTTTTCATTGCTTTTCTGTCTATTCTTGTCTGTGTGTGCGAGACATTCCTGTGTTAGTTTTTATTTTTTTCTGCCTATTGATGTCTTTGTGTGTGCTAGACATATTCCTGTGTTAGTTTTCATTGTTTTTCAGTCTATTCTTGTCTTAGTGTGTGCGAGACATATTCCTTTATTAGTTTTTATTTTTTTCTACTTGTTCTTGTTTTTGTTTGCTAGACATATTCCTGTGTTAGTTTTAAGCTTGAGTGAATGTTTTGTGAGATTATAAATTTAAATTGATGATCATCCTATCTGGGAAAGTATTGGGGTAATGTGAAGTTCTTTGGTAATATCTTTGTTTCTGTCGAAAGGTCGTCTTCAGTATAAGTAAATTTCATAATAGATAAATAGGAAATTAAATAAATAATTAATAATTTAAATAAATTGATAAATAAATGAAAGACATAAATGAACAAAAATTATATATAAATAAATAAAAATAAAAGTTTTGTGATAATTAATAAGTCTACTATTGTAAGGACGTGTTTAGTACACATAAGACATTGTACTGAGACAAAATTCATAATAAATAAAATAAATAAATAAGTAAGTCAATCAACAAGTAAATAAGGGAATAAACTATTACATAAATAAAAAAATAAATGAGCACTTAAGTGAATAAATAATTTAATGAATAGATGACTAGAAAGAAAGAAAGAAAAAATGAATTGATAAATAAATGTTGAAATAATTAAATTGATTATACAAAAAAAATGAATGAACGATAAATTAACTTTAAATGATTTAGTAAATCAAGAAAATAAAAACAAGATATGAATAATAAATGAAAATAAATGAAGTCTAAATAATTTAGCATAACTACAATAAAAAACAGTATTATATGAATAATATAAATGAAAATAAACTTGAAACATGCACAATCAAGGACGTACATTTCGACTTCCCTTTTCGTTCATAATTATGAAATTAATCAACGCTAAAACTGACAGAACAAAATATGACACAGACCAACACCGGAAGCTTCAAGCTTTTATGAATGAGGCTTCGTTATTCACTCGGGAACCCCAATTGGCCTTTTCCTTGTGATGTAAGTTACACATCGATTAACTTTTAAGTGGCTTCCATAAAAAGCAGTAAGCGTCGTAAACATACACGCACGTAAACGTACACATACGGATACACACACGGCCACACATCACACACGGATACACACACATTATATATATATATATCATACTATATACATATATGTATATATTTTTTTTTCTTAAGCGTTTATGCGTTATTCATTATGTGTTATTCATTAAAGATTTCAGATGCAAATTCTGGAAAAGTTTATCAAAATGTGTCACTGAATTACACTGATCAAAGTAAACAATTGCCTTATTCCAAACATTATTATTATTATTATTATATTATTATTTTATTTTATTATTATTATTATTATTATTATTACATGCAGTTTTGTTAATTGGTAAAATGCGAATCATTAATAAAACCCAACTCATAAAAAAAAACAACAGCTAAAGTCAAAATGAACATAATTCACTCATATCAACCCCCCTGACAATAATCATTTTCTTCCATTTTTCCCACCAAATATCGTTCTTTTTTTTCTCTATTACGAGAAAGTCTTCAGTCGAGGGTGCTCTGCCTTGAATTGAAGTCCTCTTGGTTTATGTAACACCTGGTGTCATTAAGACCCGTGCCACTTATTATGATGATGAAGGATATTCTTATACAATATGTCATTTTACACGTCGGCTTATGGTGGTTATTTTCATACCAATGTAGTATGATTTATTGCAGGCAGGTAAATGGCTTTTAATTATAGAGGCGGTTCTTTTAGCTTGACGATACATTTTGGAGTAATTGGATTGGAATTTTTCATAAGGTTTGTTGTGTGTGTAAATATATATATATATATATATATATATATATATATATATATATATATATTATATATATATATATATATATATATATATATATATATCATATATATATATATATATATATATATATATATATATGTATGTAGTATATATATATATATATATATATATATATATATATATATATATATATATATATATATTTATACACGCACATATGTATATATAAATGGAAGTATTCGACACACAATGACGTCAGGTACAGGTACAGAAATAAATTACTGACATACATCAGGATCGAATCCAGGTCTTTCAATTGAAAGAGAAGAGTTTGATCCTAATGTGAGTCAGATATATATATAGATATATATATATATATATATTATATATATATATATATATCTATATATATATATAATATATATATATATACATATATATACAAATCAGTAAAAAATCTGTTTTCCTACCAGAGAGAAGTTACTACTCCTTACGTGCCTATCTTGCTGTTAAGTTTCAGATATACGTCCCTTAGAAGATATTATAACCACTTTTTCACGCGATACTTAGTTCAAAAGTGTAGGCAAGTACATAAGTGGTACTAAGTTTCGAACTGAAAAAAAATAGAATATTTTTACTGCCACGGTGTGGTTGGTAAAACTGGGTGCTTGAAACTCAGAGGACGTGAGTTCCAATCCTCCTTGAGAGGTAAAGTATTGCTTTGAACTTTTACCCATTTCTTTTTTGTCTGTAATTCATTAACAACTTGAAAGCTACTGAACTTAAAAAAAAATTATTCATATTTTATAAGAGTGACGTTTATACAAAAATCTACTTCAGTGTCATTCTTAAACACATGGGTACACTAAGCTATATATTTCCAATATATGACGACAGGTCTTTGAAAAGAACGTGCTATTCAGAAAAAGACATTGAAATCATTGAATATCTGCTTAAAAAAGGTACAGCAAAAGAGGGACTTTAATACTTTGGAAACACGAAGGACTTTGCAATTTTTAGTTCAAAAGGGTGTCGTGTCTATTGTGCGTATATGTGTATGTGTGTATGAAGTGGGTAGTATTGTAGGAGTATCTCTCAAGCAGGTTCATCACTGGTTAAGCATTTCAAAGTGTGAATGTTACAATGATGGTTTATTCCTGTCTTTCTGGAGTCACATACCCTATTAGTCTATTTACAGATATTATGAACGAAGATTTAGTTCTTACAATACTCGCAGTATATAATATATATATATATATATATATATATATATATATATATGATATATATATATATATATATATATAGGTACGTATGAATGTACATACATGCATACATACATATACAAATACATATACATACATGCCCTCTATAACAAGCCAGAAAAACGTGATGAACAATAGAAAACACTGGCCATCGTACTGCTATAAACTCAATTATTTTTTCAATTCCCAAGAATATTCGAAAAAAATATTTTTCTGCACAGAGGAATTTCCACGGACGACCTAATGACTTTTCAATATTTGATTACACAGATCTGGATGCTTTCTAAATAAGAGAGTAGTGAGTCGATGTATTATTTTCCAACTACTTTCTAAGTGAAAGTTTACAGGCAAAGAAGACAGATGTTTGAATGAGTTATATGTATTCGTGGTAGTATGGGATCGCGTTTGTAAAGTTCGTCCAACAGCTGTGTTTGGGTGCTACCTGTGTCGGCTAAGGGGTCAAGAAAGGTCACATGGCTCTCAGAGAGAGAGAGAGAGAGAGAGAGAGAGAGAGAGAGAGAGAGGAGAGAATGTGTATGTTTTGTGAGTATATTAGGAGTAAAGTTATTACATACGTTGCAATGGTATCCCCCCTCTCTCTCTCTCTCTCTCTCTCTCTCTCTCTCTCTCTCTCTTGCGAAATATGTGCAAATTTTTTTTACCAACAGGGGTTACTGATATCCACTGCTATCAATAAAAAATTTGCGTGTGAAGTAATTCTTGAAAAATACAGAATGTCTTTCAGGAATAGCTACAAAATTTTGCATATGGAGATATAATTTGCTTTTCCCACAGTAAACTTGCTTTAAACCTTCCGTCTTTAAGTCATTTGATTCTCATAGAAAAAAAAAATATATAGCATCAGTAGAAGAAAAAAAAACATGTCAGTCGATACAAATATTTTTGTTTTTACAAGCTACCAATAAATATCAAGCTATAATTATCCTTCGGTGGTGCAAAGATTGGTAAATTTATTATGTTTTTTTTGGTTCATCTAGAACAACGTTTACCAGTGAAAGTGAGCAATAAACCTATTTCTCAATTTTGTAATGAATAGTCACTGGTTCTCATTTCGATCTCATTTTCGGATCACTTCAAAACAGCGACTTTCGTAATAAACATTTCTTCTGGAGTTGTACATTAACTCTCGCTCGGTATTACTCTGATGTGAATCCCCACGGCCCGTTCACCCTACTTACCGACCCCCCCCAACCCCCCACACCCCAACCCGCTTTAACGATACAGCACTCAGCATTCTTCTTCTTCAAAAAAATATTTCCGCCGACCCCCGTCCTTCCACAAACCCGAACTAAGCGCAATTGCTTTTGTAGACGAGTAAAATAAGTTTTGCTGCTCTGCTCTCCCAACAGCGAGGAGGAGGAGGAGGAGGAGCCGGAGGAGGAGGAGCAGCAGGAGGAGGAGAAGGAGGAGGAGGAGGAGGAGAAAGAACAAAGGCAAAAGCAAAAGCAGCAGCATTTGAGAACAAATGATAATCATCATTTATCTCGAAGGAGGTACATTACGATACAGTCTAAAACGCCCCACCACCAGGGTAAAGGAAAAAAAAAAAAAGTCGGTAGTGCGGCGCAGATGATACAATATATTTTCTTACATGAGGTCCTTTGCAGCTTTGCCAAAGCGGTTTGGGCCCATTCACTAAATCTATTTCTAATGTGCTGAGAGGATACATTTTTCTCCTCCGTCTCTTCTCTCTCCCTCTCTGTCTCATTTACCTCCTCCTCCTCCTCCTCTATCTCTCTCTCTCTCTCTCTCTCTCTCTCTCTCTCTCAAGGAAGATATACAAGCTGCATATCAGGACTTGGGTTTGTTATTTGTTCGTCTTTCAAATTTAATCTCTTTCGTAGATATGCCTCATTTAAAGGAAACTTGTATACCCCTAAAGTATAAGTTTTATAGGACTTATGACTCCGAGCAATGTACTGATATTATTACAATTTTTAAAACAGACAAACAGACAGACATACACACGACATATATGTATCCTTAAACCACGGTAGCGAGGTAAGTGAAACAAGGACTTGGAACAAGTACTTTCGTCGTATGTTCAACATTTTCCAGTTCACTCAATGTAACAGAAAATGAGAGACCTTTAAATGCAAAAACAGAAAGAGGGGGCGGGGTTACAGTTTGTTAATCTGGGAGGCGTGTTCTTTAAGAAAAAGAGATAAGGAAAGAGGATCAGGGTATGATCCAGGACGGAGATTTAAATTCCTTGTTGAGTGTAGCAGCAATAAAAATGGACTCCAACAGATTCCTTTTTTGGTGAGCTTTATACACACAAATATATGTATATATATATATATAAATATAAATATATACATATATACATAAATATATATATATATATATATATATATATGTATATTTATTATATATATATATATATTATTTATATATATATATATATAATATATATATATATAGGTACGTATGAATGTACATACATGCATACATACATATACAAATACATATACATACATGCCCTCTATAACAAGCCAGAAAAACGTGATGAACAATAGAAAACACTGGCCATCGTACTGCTATAACTCAATTATTTTTCAATTCCCAAGAATATTCGAAAAAAAATATTTTTCTGCACAGAGGAATTTCCACGGACGACCTAATGACTTTTCAATATTTGATTACACAGATCTGGATGCTTTCTAAATAAGAGAGTAGTGAGTCGAGTGTATTACCAACTACTTTCTAAGTGAAAGTTTACAGGCAAAGAAGACAGATGTTTGATGAGTATATGTATTCGTGGTAGTATGGGGATCGCGTTTGTAAAGTTCGTCCAACAGCTGTGTTTGGGTGCTACCTGTGTCGGCTAAGGGGTCAAGAAAGGTCACATGGCTCTCAGAGAGAGAGAGAGAGAGAGAGAGAGAGAGAGAGAGAGAGAGAGAGAATTTGTGTATGTTTTGTGAGTATATTAGGAGTAAAGTTATTACATACGTTGCAATGGTACCCCCCCCCCCCCCCCCCTCTCTCTCTCTCTCTCTCTCTCTCTCTCTCTCTCTCTCTCTGCGAAATATGTGCAAATTTTTTTTTACCAACAGGGGTTACTGATATCCTGCTATCAAATAAAAATTTGCGTGTGAAGTAATTCTTGAAAAATACAGAATGTCTTTCAGGAATAGCTACAAAATTTTGCATATGGAGATATAATTTGCTTTTCCCACAGTAAACTTGCTTTAAACCTTCCGTCTTTAAGTCATTTGATTCTCATAAAAAAAAAAAAATATATAGCATCAGTAGAAGAAAAAAAAACATGTCAGTCGATACAAATATTTTTGTTTTTACAAGCTACCAATAAATATCAAGCTATAATTATCCTTCGGTGGTGCAAAGATTGGTAAATTTATTATGTTTTTTTTGGTTCATCTAGAACAACGTTTACCAGTGAAAGTGAGCAATAAACCTATTTCTCAATTTTGTAATGAATAGTCACTGGTTCTCATTTCGATCTCATTTTCGGATCACTTCAAAACAGCGACTTTCGTAATAAACATTTCTTCTGGAGTTGTACATTAACTCTCGCTCGGTATTACTCTGATGTGAATCCCCGGCCCGTTCACCCTACTTACCGCCCCCCCCCAACCCCCACACCCCCAACCCGCTTTAACGATACAGCATCAGCATTCTTCTTCTTCAAAAAAATATTTTCCGCCGACCCCCGTCCTTCCACAAACCCGAACTAAGCGCAATTGCTTTTGTAGACGAGTAAAATAAGTTTTGCTGCTCTGCTCTCCCAACAGCGAGGAGGAGGAGGAGGAGGAGCCGGAGGAGGAGGAGCAGCAGGAGGAGGAGAAGGAGGAGGAGGAGGCGGAGAAAGAACAAAGGCAAAAGCAAAAAGCAGCAGCATTGAGAACAATTGATAATCATCATTTATCTCGAAGGAGGTACATTACGATACCAGTCTAAAAACGCCCCACCACCAGGGTAAAGGAAAAAAAAAAAAAAAAAGTCGGTAGTGCGGCGCAGATGATACAATATATTTTCTACAATGAGGTCCTTTGCAGCTTTGCAAAGCGGTTTGGGCCCATTCACTAAATCTATTTCTAAGTGCTGAGAGGATACATTTTTCTCCTCCGTCTCTTCTCTCTCTCTGTCTCATTTCACCTCCTCCTCCTCCTCCTCTATCTCTCTCTCTCTCTCTCTCTCTCTCTCTCTCTCAAGGAAGATATACAAGCTGCCATATCAGGACTTGGGTTTGTTATTTGTTCGTCTTTCAAATTTAATCTCTTTCGTAAGATTATGCCTCATTTAAAGGAAACTTGTATACCCCTAAAGTATAAGTTTTTATAGGACTTATGACTCCGAGCAATGTACTGATATTATTTACAATTTTTAAACAGAAACAAAGAGGAAGACATACACACGCCACATATAATGTATCCTTAAAACCACGGTAGCGAGGTAAGTGAAACAAGGACTTGGAACAAGTACTTTCGTCGTATGTTCAACATTTTCCAGTTCACTCAATGTAACAGAAAATGAGAGACCTTTAAATGCAAAACAGAAAGAGGGGGCGGGGTTACAGTTTGTTAATCTGGGAGGGCGTGTTCTTAAGAAAAAGAGATAGGAAAGAGGATCAGGGTATGATCCAGGACGGAGATTTAAATTCCTTGTGAGTGTAGCAGCAATAAAAATGGACTCCAACAGATTTCCTTTTTTGGTGAGCTTTATACACACAAAATATGTGCATATATATATATAAATATAAATATATACATTATATATACATAATATATATATATATATATATATATATATATTATATATTAGATATATTAGATATATATATATATATATATATATATATATATATATATATATATATATATATATATATATATATATAGGTACGTATGAATGTACATACATGCATACATACATATTACAAATACATATACATACATGCCCTCCTATAACAAGCCAGAAAAAAACGTGATGAACAATAGAAAACACTGGCCATCGTACTGCTATAACTCAATTATTTTCAATTCCCAAGAATATTCGTAAAAAAAAATATTTTTCTGCACAGAGGAATTTCCACGGACGACCTAATGACTTTTCAATATTTGATTACACAGATCTGGATGCTTTCTAAATAAGAGAGTAGTGAGTCGAGTGTATTACCAACTACTTTCTAAGTGAAAGTTTACAGGCAAAGAAGACAGATGTTTGAATGAGTTATATGTATTCGTGGTAGTATGGGATCGCGTTTGTAAAGTTCGATTCCAACAGCTGTGTTTGGGTGCTACCTGTGTCGGCTAAGGGGTCAAGAAAGGTCACATGGCTCTCAGAGGGAGAGACCCCGAGAGAGAGAGAGAGAGAGAGGAGAGAGAGGAGAGAGAGAGAATTTGTGTATGTTTTGTGAGTATATTAGGAGTAAAGTTATTACTACGTTGCAATGGACCCCCTAACCCCCCCTCTCTCTCTCTCTTCTCTCTCTCTCCTCTCTCTCTCTCTCTCTCTCTCTGCGAAATATGTGCAAATTTTTTTTTACCAACAGGGGTTACTGATATCCTGCTATCAAATAAAAATTTGCGTGTGAAGTAATTCTTGAAAAATACAGAATGTCTTTCAGGAATAGCTACAAAATTTTGCATATGGAGATAATAATTTGCTTTCCCTACAGTAAACTTGCTTTAAACCTTCCGTCTTTAAGTCATTTGATTCTCATAAAAAAAAAAATATATAGCATCAGTAGAAGAAAAAAAAACATGTCAGTCGATACAAATATTTTTGTTTTTACAACGCTACCAATAAATATCAAGCTATAATTATCCTTCGGTGGTGCAAAGATTGGTAAATTTATTATGTTTTTTTTTGGTCATCTAGCCACACGTTTACCAGTGAAAGTGAGCAATAAACCTATTTCTCAATTTGTAATGAATAGTCACTGGTTCTCATTCGATCTCATTTTCGGATCACTTCAAAACAGGCGACTTTCGTAATAAACATTTCTTCTGGAGTTGTACATTAACTCTCGCTCGGTATTTACTCTGATGTGAATCCCCGGCCCGTTCACCCTACTTACCGCCCCCCCCCAACCCCCCACCACCCACAACCCCCGCTTTAACGATACAGCACTCAGCATTTTCTTCTTCTTCAAAAAAATATTTCCCGCCGACCCCCGTCCTTCCACAAACCCGAAACTAAGCGCAATTGCTTTGTAGACGAGTAAAATAAGTTTTTGCTGCTC